>NC_092233.1:6712500-6892500 GCF_036320965.1 Panulirus ornatus | reverse complement strand
TGGTCTTTGTTTACTATCCTCCCTCTCTGTTTACTGTCAAAACACGTGTCTCTGTTTACTATCCTCCCTCTCTGTTTACTCTCAAAAATCGTGTTCTCTGTTTACTATCCTCCCTCTCTGTTTACTCTGTTTTCTATCCCCCTCTCTGTTTACTCTCAAAACTCGTGTTCTCTGTTTACTATCCTCCCTCTCTGTTTACTCAGTTTTCTATCCCCCCTTCTGTTTACTCTGTTTACTATCTACCCCTCTCTGTTTACTCTCAAAACACGTATCTCTGTTTTCAGTCCCCCACTCTGTTTACTCTGTTTTCTATCCCCTCTCTGTTTAATCTGTTTACTAGCCACCCCTCTCTGTTCACTCTAGAAACACGTGTCTCTGTTTACAGACCACCTCTCTCTGCTTACAAACCACCCCTCTCTGTTTACACCAGAAGGTATTGATGTTGTGTGTGTGTGTGTGTGAGAGAGAGAGAGAGAGAGAGAGAGAGAGAGAGAGAGAGAGAGCAGAGGGGACTTGGGAGCTTCATTAAAGATGAATAACTCATCATACAGTAATAATCTCTTTCACAGTCCATGAAGGGCGTATCCCTCGCCTGTGGTGGCGTGTGGTAATTACCCACAAACACGTGTCGCCTGTGACGTCACCTCACCCCCCCCCCCCCCTTCCCTCCTCTTCCCTGTGGTCTACTTCGCTGGCCGTGGTCTCTGTGAAGACCCACCTGCCCGTCAGGCACAGGTCACCCCCCCCTCCACCCCCCCCCCCCCATCATCTGTGTGATGTTCTGGACTTCCAGTCACCTGTGACGTCAGTGATGCTGATATTACGTCACGAACATCTCTCCTACATAGACGCCTTGTATATATGACGTCATCACCCCATCAACCACTCAGGCTAAGAGTGGGGGTCAATAGGCACCTCCCCTTACACATGACGTCATCACGCCATATACCACTCACGTCGAGAGAGTCACCAGGAAGCTCTCCTCCCACACATGACGTCATCACACCATCTACCACTCACGTCGAGAGAGTCACCAGGGAGCCCTCCTCCCGCACGTGACGTCACCGGTCCACCTACCAATGACGCTGAGGGTGATGGCCAGCACCATGGGCGGCTCGGTAGCCAGCTGGCAGCGGTACTGGCCCTGGTCGTCCACCTGTGCGTCACGGATCACCAGCTGCCACTGTTGCCATCCGTCACCCGACACTTGTAACAGCGAGTACCTGTAACGAGAAGTGTCGGTCATATAGCACCTGTAACGAGGAGTGTCGGTCATATAGCACCTGTAACGAGGAATGTCGGTCATATAGCCCCTGTAACCAAGAGTGTCGGTCATATAGCACCTGTAACGAGAAGTGTCGGTCATATAGCACCGGTAACGAAGAGCGTCGGTCATATAGCCCCTGTAACCAAGAGTGTCGGTCATATAGAGAAAAGCCTTGTGTGATGGTTAATGTTTCTCGACGTCTCTCTCTCTCTCTCTCTCTCTCTCTCTCTCTCTCTCTCTCTCTCTCTATATATATATATATATATATATATATATATATATATATATATATATATATATATATATATATATATTCTTTTGGTTTACTGTCTTTGAAATGGTCGTGTGTTCATAAAGTTAGGGAGAGGGATGTTGTCTAGAAAGCAAGACTAGAAAGCGTAACTCTCACATGTCTGGGGAGTGTAGGTTCAGATGGATGGATGGACGCTGGTGTCCAAGACTGAGTTGAGAGGTTAATTGTTTGGTGCTTGCCAAGCAGGCCATTACGTCGTTCATGTATTCTGCTAATGTCGTGTTCGGTAAGGGGGAGTACTGGGGTTGGATTGGACTTTCAGCGTATTTGTCTCGTAGTTCAGCTGCTGAATATGTGTGTGTGTGTGTGTGTGTGTGTGTGTGTGTGTGTGGTTGTCAGGGAAGCAGTCATTGCTGTGTGAGGGATCTGTTTGATGCGGATTGCAACCGTGGTGTGTTTGTGGTATAACAGGGCAAGGTGGTGACCAGGGCAGGTGAGGCGTAGTTTAGAGTGGAGACGGTGAATCGTTTGGAAAGGTTGCTTACCCAAAAAAATAAAAAAATTTCAACCATATTTGCAAATACAGATAGATAGATAGATAGATAGGTAGATAAAAACGGGGAGAGAGAGAGAGAGAGAGAGAGAGAGAGAGAGAGAGAGAGAGAGAGAGAGAGAGAGAGAGAGAGAGAGAGAGAGAGAGAGAGCAGGCATAATGGCACAGTCATGAGGGAGTTCATTTGCACGACACTCTGAGCATTATCACAGTGTTAATGGCATTAGTCGTGAGCTGGACATTACATACACAATCGACTTTTCATAATATTTGTTGACGTAGTATTTGTGTAAAAGCATTTGTTTTTGTTTTGTTTTTGTAATAATGGGAATTATGACGTGTCCCTTTGAGCACGACGGTATACGACCCTTGAGCACGACGGTATACGACCCTTGAACACGACGGTATACGACCCTTGAGCACGACGGTATACGACCCTTGAGCACGACGGTATACGACCCTTGAGCACGACGGTATACGATCCTTGAGCACGACGGTATACGACCCTTGAGCACGACGGTATACGACCCTTGAGCACGACGGTATACGACCCTTGAACACGACGGTATACGACCCTTGAGCACGACGGTATACGATCCTTGAGCACGACGTACCACCCTTGAGCACGACGGTACGACCCTTGAGCACGACGGTACGACCCTTGAGCACGACGGTACGACCCTTGAGCACGACGGTACGACCCTTGAGCACGACGGTATACGACCCTTGAACACGACGGTATACGACCCTTGAGCACGACGGTATACGATCCTTGAGCACGACGTACCACCCTTGAGCACGACGGTACGACCCTTGAGCACGACGGTACGACCCTTGAGCACGACGTTAAGAATCAGATCAAAGGCCAGCACACGTAACCTAATCCCTCCGCCGTAGCTTAGGATTGGCCCCGCCCTCCTACAGGAGTGTGTCGGCGTCCCTTACAGGACCTAACCCCGGTGGACCACTTCTTTTCGAAGCTTCTGACGATACGTGGAGTTGCTGTGGTCGTCTTGGAGGAGGACGTGACAGATGCGAAGGTGACGGAGGACGAGTACCGTCACAGAGGCTGGGTAACAGCGCCGCTCCCCTCGGGGGGCGTGTGTGTGGCAGTGGGGTGTGGTCGATGCTGGTGGGGTCGAGGGGGGCCACACCCCTGAGTCAAACGCTACACCACACCCCCGCCACACCTCCTCCGCCACACCCCCGCCACACCTCCTCCGCCACACCTCCGCCACACACACCTCCTCCGCCACACACTCCACCTCCGCCACACCTCCTCCGCCAAACACACCACCTCCGCCACACTGACGCTTACGATACGCCGTCCCTACACCGGCAGGTCGCCTCTACACACACACACACACACACACACACACACACGGAGGCGCCGACCTAACCCGCAGAAGGCGCTGATGGTGAGACGTGCGAACCATTTCATATACACACTCCACACTGCAACGGGTTCTTTCAACCCTCTCTCTGTGTCTCCCCCTGCCTTCAGTGGCATGAGCGTGTCCTGAACACATTCACAGAGGCTTCATTCCTTCATTCCTTCATTTCCCTCCCCCCCTTCCTTGCCCGTCGTTGGCCACGCACGCCCGCACGCCCGCCCTCCGTCGCCCAGCAGGACCTTCGCCTGAGCACTGTCTCCCCTGCTATTACCTGGTCCTCTCAGCCACGCCAGGTCCTCCTCACATACACCCAGGGTTCTGTCACGTGCATCCCTCTCTTCCTTCGTTCATTCCTACTTCCCTTCTTTCATTTCTTTCTTTTCTTCCTTCGTTCCTTCCTTCTTCCTTTTATCCCTTCCTTCCTTCTCTTCCTTCCGTCTTTCCTTCCTTCCTTTTAACCTTCCTTCTTTTCTTCCTTCTTTCTGTTATTCCTTCCTTCTTTCTCTTCCTTCCTTCCTTGCTTCTAACCTTCCTTCTTTTCTTCCTCCCTTCTTTCTCTTCCTTCCTTCCTTCTTTCTTTCCTTCCTTCTTTCTCTTCCTTCCTTCCTTCTTTCTTTCCTTCCTTCCTTCCTTCTTTCTCTTCCTTCCTTCTCTCCAAGTTCCTATCTTACTCCATAACTTGTCTCAAGTGTATGGGGTCACCGTTTCCCGTCGGCTCTCTCTCTCTCTCTCTCTCTCTCTCTCTCTCTCTCTCTCTCTCTCTCTCTCTCTCTCTCTCTCTCTCTCTCTCTCTGATTGCATTTTCTTTCCCCCGTTTTGCTCTGACTGTCAATTAAGGTCGATCTTCTGCATCATTTGTTCTTATCAGTCAACCCTGTTTCCCCCTTTCATTATTATTTTTTCTTCTCGTGTCTCTTTTCCTCCTATCTTCTCCCTTCTGGCTATGGAATTATTCATTTTCATCACCACCTCCCTCACCATCATCATCATCATCGTCACCATCACCATCTTCCTCATCATCATCATCATCACCATCTCCCTCATCATTACCATCACCATCTCCCTCACCATCATCATCATCCACCATCACCATCTCCCTCAACGTCATCATCACCATCTCCCTCACTATCATCATCACCATCACCATCTCCCTCACCATCATCATCACCATCACCATCTCCCTCACCATCATCATCACCATCACCATCTCCCCCATCATCACCATCATCATCACCATCACCATCTCCCTCACCATCATCATCACCATCACCATCTCCCTCACCATCATCATCACCATCACCATCTCCCTCACCATCATCATCACCATCACCATCTCCCTCACCATCACCATTTCCCTCACCATCATCATCACCGTCTCCCTCACCATCATCATCACCATCATCATCAGTCTCTTAAGTACTATCAACACCTCCCTCAGAATCACTATCCTCATCACCATCACCATTTCCCTCACCATCATCATCACCGTCTCCCTCACCATCATCATCACCATCATCATCAGTCTCTTAAGTACTATCAACACCTCCCTCAGAATCACTATCCTCATCACCATCATCACCTGTATCACCATACGATCATCATCACTGTGTACATCACCATTAACATCATCATCATCATCATCATCATCATCATCATCATCATTATCAGCAGCAGCAGCAGCACTGTCATCATCATCATCCCTATCACCATCACCGTCGTAATCATTATCACCAGCATCACCATCACAGTCTTTATTGCCATCACCATCACCGTCACCATCACAGTCATCATCATCATCACTATCACCATCACAGTCACCATCACCATCAGTCACCATCACCATCACAGTCACTATCACCATCAGTCGCCATCACAGTCACCATCACCATCACAGTCTCCAGTCACCGTCACCATTACCATCACAGTCACCATCACTATCACCATCACCATCACCATCACCATCGTTGCTGCACCTCCCCCCTCACTTCAATGTGTTTGTTTGTACTTGTTCATCTTTTTTTAATTCGTCGTTCCTCCTTTGTTTGGATATTGTTAGTCTTTCTCATTGTCTGCCTCTCTCTCTCTCTCTCTCTCTCTCTCTCTCTCTCTCTCTCTCTCTCTCTCTCTCTCTCTCTCTCTCTCTCTCTCTCTCAGCGCCACTAACTGCCTCACACCTCCTCCTCCTCCTCCTCCTCCTCCTCCTCCTCCTCCTCCTCCTCCTCTTCCTCCACTTCCTCCACCTCCTCCTCCTCCACTTCCTCCTCCACTTCCTCCACCTCCTCCTCCTCATCATCAAGTCTCTACGGGATTAAAACCACAAATAAAATAAAAATAAAAGAAATAATAATGACAATAATGATAATAATAATGATAATTAAAGAACTGCCTTTTATTAAAGCGATGCTCAGAGGCCAAACAATAGAGATGTTTGGCTTCGGGGGGCCGCGCCCCCCTCCCTCCCCCCTTTCCCCCCTTCCCACCTTAGGGGGGGGGAAGAGGGAGGGTGAATCCTTAATTAAGTCTGACCATTTTGCTAGAGGAGGGACGTCCCCCGTATACGCTACTCAACCCGGTTTTAGTCTACCCTTGGTGAACCCGTTTTCTAAGAGCACTTTTGCTTATGATGCTTCCCATTTCTTTTTCCCCCGTTTTTTTTTTTTTTTTATGGTGATTTGAATAGAATAAGTGTTTCGTGGTATCTCCGTTTTCATTGTTTGGCTAATTAACCGTTTTCAGTTTATTCAGTTCACTTTACTTTGACTGGAGACTGTGTCAGTGGCAGCTACAAGAACCGTTTTCTATATGACGCCTCTGTATGGCTGGTGTAGTTTCATTGGAAGGCTTTTACTCGAATCCAGCTGATCAACTTCTCGTTTTCTTTAAAGAATATATATATATATATATATATATATATATATATATATATATATATATATATATATATATATATATATATACCATATTCATTCAATCCTTTATTACACATAGTTGCTGTTTCCCGCGTCAGCGAGGTAGCGCCAGGAAACAGACGAAGAATGGCCCATCCACTCATATACACATATTCATACATAAACGCCCATATACGCTGGAAATCTTCCCCTCCTGTATTACTTTCCAAAGAAAAAAAAAACAGAGAAAGGGAGAAAATCGAGGATATTTTTCTTCAAATGCTCCGGCATCTGTTCCCTAATGCTACCTCGCTCACTTGGGAAATGGCGAACACGTATGAAAGAAAAAGAAAGTATAAGTATATTTTCATGTTGGAGGCTCCAGTCACGGAGAAAAGTCCACATCAAGGCCGGGTCTTAATTGAAATATAGAGAGAATTATTAAACGGGACAAGAAAAGACAAGGGAAAGTATTTACGAATTTTTGGAGGAAGCGAAAAACCTGTATTTTAAAATGTGCCAGATCCTAGTTATTGGGATACACACAGACACACACACACACATACACATACACACACACACGCGCTCGCACACACACACACTTGATCACCGTTTCCCGCGTTTGTGAAGTAGTGCCAAGAACAGACGTAGAAAGGCCGCATTCGCCCACATCCCATTCTCTAGCTGTCATGTTCGATGCAGCAGAACCACAGCTCCCTATCCACCACATCCAGGCCTCACAGACCTTTCCATGGTTTACCCCGGACGCATCACATGCCCTGGTTAAGTCCAGTTGACAGCACGACGACCCCTGTATACCAGGCCTTCTACTTCACTCTATCCTGTGCACGCCTTTCACCGTCCTTCATGTACAGGCCCCAATTAGAGTATATATATATATATATATATATATATATATATATATATATATATATATATATATATATATATATATATATATATATATATATATGGTAAACATGTTTGCGAAATGGCGTCCTACCTTCGTCTCTTCGATGTATATCAACTGACTGTTATATTTCTCTCTCGTGTCTCCCCTGATGATGTGATTATTACACGAAAGTGCACTTGGGAACTTTTCGTGTTTCATTTTCCCCGTGGACTCATAGGAATATCTTGATCACGCGCAAAATTGTGATCCTTTCCAATATATATATATATATATATATATATATATATATATATATATATATATATATATATATATATATATATATATATATATATATATATTCATATTATTCGCCATTTCCCGCGTTTGCGAGGTAGCGTTAAGAACAGAGGACTGGGCCTCAGAGGGAAAATCCCCACCTGGCCCCCCTCTCCGTTCCTTCCTTTGGAAAATGAAAAAAAAAAAAAAAAACAAGAGGGGAGGATTTCCAGCCCCCCGCTCCCTCCCCTTTTAGTCGCCTTCTACGACACGCAGGGAATACGTGGGAAGTATTCTTTCCCCCCTATCCCCAGGGATAGTATATATATATATATATATATATATATATATATATATATATATATATATATATATATATATATATATTCTTTTCTTTCAAACTATTCGCCATTTCCCGCATTAGCGAGGTAGCGTTAAGAACAGAGGACTGGGCCTTTGGGGGAATATCCTCACCTGTCCCCCTTCTCTGTTCCTTCTTTCGGAAAAATTAAAAAAAATAGAGAGGGGAGGATTTCCAGCCCCCCGCTCCCTCCCCTTTTAGTCGCCTTCTACGACACGCAGGGAATACGTGGGAAGTATTCTTTCTCCCCTATCCCCAGGGATATATATATATATATATATATATATATATATATATATATATATATATATATATATATATATATATATATATATATATATATATATATATATATTCTCTGCCAGTGTCTCTACATGGTCGAGCCCCGGCACGCAACTAGCTTCATTATCAGCCTGTGTTCCGGAGCTTCAGATTCACTTGCTTCAGTGTCTCAGATTTTTCTTTGGGGTGGGGGGTATTCCGAGACGACGAGCAGCACACCACCACTGGCTACCCTTCCTCCCTCGTGGGAGTCTGAGCGACTTCCCTCATAATGCGCCAGTCAGACGAGGGACCACTGAAGACATTAAGTCCCTCCACAACCTCCGTCGTCTCATTCTTGGGAGGGGAAGATATTGTGAGAGCGGCGCCCACCTCTCACAAGTTGTTAGTCACAGAAATCATAAATATATATATATATATATATATATATATATATATATATATATATATATATATATATATATATATATATATATATATATATATATGGAACTGGTACACAAGTATTTGGTGTATATAAGATACAAGTAAGTCCATAATGAAACGGAAAATGCCAAGTGTCAAACGCTTTCCTATAATTACATCGTCAGGACTGTATATAGATAGAGAGGACCAGAATATAATACACCAGCCGCCACTGGGCGGGGCCCCAGGTGACTGTATTAAGAAACAAGTGAAGGATTAGGTCACAGGTCACCCTCGACCAACCTCACCTCTCTCAAGTTACAACTCAGGTTAACCTACGTTATGGGAAACATATCTACAGTTTTTTTTTTTCATATCTACATTTTTTTTTTCTTATAGAATGATCTTATTCACGTAAACCATCATTTTGATTCATAATGATATTTCAAGGATGTTTGATTAGAGACGATTCGATAATATTGCTATCCATTACTGACTCATTAGTGTGTGATAACTTTAACACTGTTCCAGTCAATGTAATGACCAAAGTCTTTGAGGTAGACAAATATTTCCTTGGATTCTTGACCATACCTAACGCTGTTTTAATGCTGCTTTGTTGTTTTAACTCTGATATTAAGAATCTTACCAGTCTGACCAGTGTAAAACTGGTTACAATCTTTACTGGCGATATTGTACACACAGCCCTTCTGAGAAATTACATAATTTCTGATATACTTTTCCCATCCGTATCAGTATTGCTGAAGATTTCAAGCAGTAATGATACACTTAGGAAATTTTTATCAGAAATTCTGTAACCTTTCAGAAGGGTTGTGTGTACAAAGTCCCCTGTAAAGAGTGTAATCAGTTTTACATTGGTCTGACTGGTAAAGTTCTTAGTATCAGAGTTAAACAACATAGAAATCGTGTTCTATATGGTGAAGAACCTGATGTAATATTTTCCACCTCAAAGGCTTTGGTCATCGAATTGACTGGAGCAGTGTTGAGGTTATCACATAAAATAACTCAGTAATGGATAGAAATATTGTTGAATCTGTCTCTAATCAAACATGGTAGAGATACAGATATGAATCAAAATGTTGTTTTATATAAGACAGATAATTCCATGTGGGAAAAAAAGATTGAATATGTTTCCTATAACGTAGGTTAACCTGAGTTGTAACTTGAGAGAGGTGAGGTTGGTCGAGTGTGACCTGTGACCTAATCCTTCACTTGTTTCTTAATACATTCACCTGGGGCCCCGCTCAGTGGCGGCTGGTGTATCATATTCTGGTCCTCTCTATCTATATACAGTCCTGACGATGTAATTATAGGAAAGCGTTTGACACTTGGTATTTTCCGTTTCATTGTGGTTTTACCTGCACGGTATATATATATATATATATATATATATATATATATATATATATATATATATATATATATATATATATATATATATATATATGAGCCTCATAAAAGTAATCCTAGGGTGTATAATTGATCAGTCTAATTATATATCCCAAAACTTTTGCTTAAGAATCCTACCCGTACCCTACCATCTTCCTCAGTACTCCTCCAACTCTTCCTCACTCTCCCTCCTCCATCCCCATTCCATCTCCTTCCTTCTCACCGACACGTCCAGTCATCCCCCCTGGCCGGAGTCTCGTGTTCCCCCAGTCGTCCCCCTGGCCGGAGTCTCGTGTCCCCCCAGTCGTCCCCCTGGCCGGAGTCTCGTGTTCCCCCAGTCGTCCCCCTGGCCGGAGTCTCGTGTTCCCCCAATCGTCCCCCTGGCCGGAGCCTCGTGTTCCCCCAATCGTCCCCCTGGCCGGAGTCTCGTGTTCCCCCAGTCGTCCCCCTGGCCGGAGTCTCGTGTTCCCCCAGTCGTCCCCCTGGCCGGAGTCTCGTGTTCCCCCAATCGTCCCCCTGGCCGGAGTCTCGTGTTCCCCCAGTCGTCCCCCTGGCCGGAGCCTCGTGTTCCCCCAGTCGTCCCCCTGGCCGGAGTCTCGTGTTCCCCCAGTCGTCCCCCTGGCCGGAGTCTCGTGTTCCCCCAGTCGTCCCCCTGGCCGGAGTCTCGTGTCCCCCCAATCGTCCCCCTGGCCGGAGTCTCGTGTCCCCCCCAATCGTCCCCCTGGCCGGAGTCTTGTGTTCCCCCAGTCGTCCCCCTGGCCGGAGTCTCGTGTTCCCCCAGTCGTCCCATGGCCGGAGTCTCGTGTCCCTCTACAGGAACCACAATCAGACCAGCTTGGAGACCCCTAGGTCCGTCCGTGTGACCTCTCACCAGCTGGTGTGTCTGTCAGTTGGGCCTGGACGACACCACCATCACCTCATCCCCCCCAGGCAGGTCTCTTAACTGCTGGGAGGCAGACGTCTGAACCTCTGGAGCATGTGAAGCTCTGGAGAGGCTCTGTCAGATGTTTTACTGGTGTTGGTGATGAGCGTATGATTAAGCAAGGTTGATCCCTGGAATGAAAGATCGATTCAGTGGCATATATAGGGTGACGGTGAGGAGGAGGAGGTTGTCTCCCTCCTCCGTCCCCCACCCTCAACGTGAGTCTGTTGGGAAGCGAGTGAGGGTAGGAGACTCCCCTGACTCACCTGTGGTCGTTGGCGTAGGTGTGGGAGTCCCAGGTAAGCAGCTCCAGCATGTCGTCCACACGTCTTAACCACGACACCTGCAGGAGACAGGGTGCCAGGATGAGTAAGCAGTGCCGGAGGTGGAAGGTAGTGACGGAAGGAGGGTTACGGGGGGACAGGATCAGAGGGCAGTGCCGGGGCGTAAGCAGTGACGGAAGAAAAGCCATGGAGGACAGTGTCAGTGGGCAGTGCTGGGGGGGAGGCAGTGACGGAAGGAAGACTTATGGAGACAGTAACTCAGTAATAGTACCACATTCATTGCCACCAGGATGCCAGAGGAGGGCACCGCCAGGGAAAGTGACGGCAGAAAGTGTCAAGCAAAAATCATGGGTCAGTGTCAAGGAAAGTGACAGACATGAGGGGCATAATGATCAGTACTCAGGAGGGAAGTGACGGCGGAGTGCTGGCACGGGATGTGGGAGTGACAGGATCACGCCATGAACTCAGACGGTGAAGAAACATTGGAAAGTAGATACCCTGTCAAGCATCATTGTGGGCTGGATGTACTGTCAAGTGTCTGACAGAACTTGATACACTGTCAAGCATGTGACAGGACTTGATACACTGTCAAGCATGTGACAGGACTTGATACACTGTCAAGTAACAGACCAGGCTATACTCTCCTGTCTCACAATACACTCAAAATGCCGTAGATGATATAAGACAGGATCTCTTCCCTGGAACTGTTCTCCAGACCACTTCACTGGAAGTGGTACAGATGACTGGAACACTTCACTGGAACACTTCACTGCAGGACGTGACTGGAACACCTCACTAGTACAGTTCACTGTGTCACATGACTGGAACATCTCCCTGGTACAGGTCACTGCAGCACATGACTGGAACACCTTACTGGAACAGGTCACTGCGTCACATGACTGGAACACCTTACTGGAACAGGTCACTGCGTTACATGACTGGAACATCTCACTGGTACAGGTCACTGTGTCACTTGACTGGAACACCTTACTGGAACAGTCACGAGCAAGTAACGTAGATTCCATGAATTATCAGGCCACGTAATTATGCAATACATTCTAATTACCTATTAAGCCAAGCCTGGGCCCATGCAAGTCAAATTCCTGCATCGTCTGCCAAAAATACGATCACCGTTTTAATTAAGACGAAATAGTCTGAGAGCCTGTGAGATGCCGTGCGAGAATAAAAAAAAAAAAAGAATGTGGAATTTTACCTGATTATGCTGCAATATAACAACACCTTCTGTTATATCTACATATATACGAGACCATTAGCATAACTACAGGACCCATTCTAATGCAGAAGTGCCCAGTGAAGCTCACTGTCCTTATACTTAAATGGTATATTAATTGCACTTTAACTTCTACTGGGAAAGAGAAGGAGGCACGGTAATGTTTTTATGGCCTTCCTGGTTGTCGAATACTTCAATAACTATCAATTAAGGATTTCACGTCATCATCAGATGTGGTAGAAAGGGCGTGTAGGGCTGGCCAAGACATTCCCCGTGCTTTGTACATCATGCATGCCAACATTTTGGCGTAGACAAAACTCTGTGTTACACCAAGTATCTAGAATTCACCTTCGGCTTTTTCCCTTCCTAAAACAGGGCGTGAAACCTTCGCCAAATTGGGGATGTTCACTCAATCTTTAAAACGCAAGATATACATCTTTTTCTTGTAACTTTCAAAAATCGTATAGGGATGATGTTTACATCTGTATCATCCCTACATTATCACGTCGTATAGGGATGATGTTTACATCTGTATCATCCCTACATCATCACGTCGTATAGGGATGATGTTTACATCTGTATCATCCCTACATTATCGCGTCGTATAGGGATGATGTTTGCATCTGTATCATCCCTACATAATCACGTCGTATAGGGATGATGTTTACATCTGTATCATCCCTACATTATTTAACATGCATTTTGGCAGTTCTGTCCTCACGTGATCTTACATTCATCTGTTGTCTGCATGTATTGTATGTCCCTCATACAGCTACTGGTGATGTGGGTCACACGTTCCGTACTTCACTTAAAGATCTTTATCTATATTTCGTATAGGTTTCCTATTCCCCGCGTGAGCGAGTCGCGTCCAGAGCAAAATGACTGAGCCTTAAAGGAAAAAGATCCTCGTCTGATCCTTCTTCTGGAAGTCATTCAAGAGGGGAGGTTTGCCCGCTAATAAAAGAAGTAAAAGTTACATGCAGAAGCCGAAACTTTCGACTTTATAATTTCTTGTTGGTTATCTTATTAAGTTACGTTTCTGTGAACTTCTTTTCCACTTGAGTCCTGTGAGATGTGTCACATCACTGCTTACACAGACGAGACAGTGACGGTCAGTGACGTGCACACACACACACACACACACACACACACACACACACACAGATCTCAAGCTCTTGTGTGATAAGGTAACTAGTAGCCTTCACGGGCTCCCAGCTCCGTAATATCTGAAGAAGGTCAGCTTTATATTCTCAGCCAGGTGGCTGCTGCCTACATCCAATAAACTGTTGTTTGTTTGTTTATTGATTTACATACATACACAACTTGGGATGGTGTGTGTGTGTGTGTGTGTGTGTGTGTGTGTGTGTGTGTGTACACTACGTAAGAGTAAAAACATGGTACACATATACAAGGTTAAGGTACGGGGCGAACGTGAGTGGAAAACTCTTTCCCCGTAACGCACACACACACACACACACACACACACACACACACACATACACACACACACACACACACACACACACACACACACACACTATTGCCTTAATCCCCATCAGGAGTGGTGCTATGACTATGGCGTCTTCAGACATCATCATCATCTTGAACTACTCTCCCAACAAGATTGCAAGAGAGTCATCGTTCTAACATGAGTCGTTCCAGGAGCTCTGGAACTGCCTCTAAGACCCCTTAACTACGCTGACGATAACTTTGCTGTCAGCTCCAAGTCGTAGTATATTTTCAAACCTCTGGCAAGAGTTCCAGGGCACTGAGATCGTTTTCATGAGCTCTGACGTCTCTACCAGGTCGTCCAACAACTAGTCCAGGCTTCCTACTGTTAAAAAAAAGGAGAAGTCGAGTCTCTTTTAGGTATACTTGACATCTCCACTTAAGGGTATGATGTCACTGGAATCATTCTGATGTCACGTCAAGTAATTCTCTATGTTTACGATGTCCTCCGCGACTCTGATAAGCTCTTGGGGTCTTTCCAGAAGGCTTTAGTGTTGATGTCAGTAACTCTCTTGTCACGTTTACAAAGTCGGACATTTCAAGAATTTTGACGCCCCTTGAAGGTGACATGATGTCACCTTCAGAGGTTTCACCGTTACTGCCAGGAGCACTGGCATGGCCTGTAGAAGGAGCAACCTCACCTTCAGGAAGTCTTCACCTGACAGTGATCCCTGTATCATATTCAGGAGTTCTGATTTGCTCTGAGGTCACGTCCAGGAGCTCTGACATGACCTTTAGAAGCGCCAACACTCCATTCACAATCGTTGACATGACCTGAAGCAAGAAGCTCCAACATCATTTCCAGAAGCTCCAGGAATTCTGGAACGACAATCAAGCACGAAAGTCACTTCAAGAGGCTTAACCTAACCTCTAGAAGCCACAGTATCATTTCCAGGAGCTTTGACCAGACCTTTGAGAACACCGATGTCATTTCCAGAAGGTCCAACCAACATGAAGAACTTTAAAAAGAGCTACATCATTCCAAGAAGCACCGAAATCACGTCCCGTCTTGCTTTCCAACCCCTGGGCTTTGCGTCTGCTGCATCATCATTAGCGGCTCCGCCATCTGTCGCAGGACCTCTGACGCGCCAACCAAGAACTCCGGAGTTATTTCCAGCGAGTCATTGTCATCCGGGAGAGGACCATTCCCCGGCATCGTGGGATTGCGATGATGGTCCTTCCAGGGGATGAGTTGGGCGCCCTTCCAGCTCATCAGCGTCTTTTCATCAGGCCTCGACCGTCCAGGATATGCGCCGAACTCGCACCGTCACACTCTGGAAGGATATACGTCCGTCACAACTACAGGTGGTAGGTCGGTGATAGACAGTATTCTCTTGTTGTTCTTCCTCCTGCGGTGTGAGGGACACCTAACTTCACATATATGACTGTTGTCTGTGAGTGTGTGAGTTCCTCATCCTCCCTCATAACCAGGTATGATAGAACAAGTTCCCTCGCATGGTAATGACTTACGCCTTCGGCCGGAGTTTCTTCGTAAACTCTACCATCATCATAAACCGACATTAGAATCTTCCTATCGTCTACTGTTCCTGGAATGTTGTGGTTCCAGTTCCTCTGGAACAGTCTATTGTTCCTGGAATTTTGTGGTTCCAGTTCCTCTGGTACAGTCTATTGTTCCTAGAATGTTGTGGTTCCAGTTCCTCTGGAACAGTCTATTGTTCCTGGAATTTTGTGGTTCCAGTCCCTCTGGAAAAAGTCTACTGTTCTTTTACTGTTCTGGCTCCAGCCCATCTGGAAAAGCATTACCTCATGTTTGTGTTCCACGTTAGGTCCAGTTTTACCTCATGAGTTTATGCTCTTTGTTTAGTATACATTGGGATAACTCGGTAAAAGAACTCACTTAAATCCGCGCCTCCTGACACCACACTGAAGGAAGTCTATATCTTTTCTTTTTTCCTGTTTTTCTCCCAGCGGGTCAGACTAAAGGGCTCCTCCCTCAGCTGACACACCAACCAGGCCTAGGGTTCCTCCCTCAGCTGACACACCAACCAGGCCTAGGGTTCCTCCCTCAGCTGACACACCAACCAGGTCTAGGGTTCCTCCCTCAGCTCACACACCAACCAGGTCTAGGGTTCCTCCCTCAGCTCACACACCAACCAGGTCTAGGGTTCCTCCCTCAGCTCACACACCAACCAGGTCTAGGGTTCCTCCCTCAGCTCACACACCAACCAGGTCTAGGGTTCCTCCCTCAGCTCACACACCAACCAGGCCTAGGGTTCCTCCCTCAGCTCACACACCAACCAGGTCTAGGGTTCCTCCCTCAGCTCACACACCAACCAGGTCTAGGGTTCCTCCCTCAGCTCACACACCAACCAGGTCTAGGGTTCCTCCCTCTGCTCACACACCCACCAGGTTTTACTGAATGTTTTCCCCCCCGCCTGTATTTCAACAGCCGCTGATGGATCTGTGCACAGGACGTCACCTCCCGCCCCAGAGCTTTTAGCCAGACTCACACCCTGTCGCTGCCTGCCCCACACACACACACACACACACACCTCAGGATCTCGCATGGTATAATGCGACGGCGTCTCGCCCACAGCGTCCGTGTGTGTTGTGTAGACATGGTCCAGCCTGATGGTGTTTTGTATACGTGTGCACAGCAACCTCTCCCTCGTGAGGGGACACCCCCGCCTCTCTCTCTCTCTCTCTCTCTCTCTCTCTCTCTCTCTCTCTCTCTCTCTCTCTCTCTCTCTCTCTCTCTCTCTCTCTCTCTCTCTCTCTCTCTCTCATTTCCCCGCGCTCGTACGTCAGTATCGTGATGAGAGACGCGTCTGAGGTACGTTACGGAGCTGAGAGATAGATAGATAGATAGATAGATAGATAGATAGAGAGAGAGAGAGAGAGAGAGAGAGAGAGAGAGAGAGAGAGAGAGAGAGAGAGAGAGAGAGAGATGCACTCTTCCTCCTCCTCCTCCTACCGTGGCAGGGCCAGGGCCTGGCCTGAGGACCCTCGTATGAAGCAGTAATGGTAAGGCAAGCAGACGACCTGATACCTGGCCAGCCAGCCAGAGAGAGAGAGAGAGAGAGAGAGAGAGAGAGAGAGAGAGAGAGAGAGAGAGAGAGAGAGAGAGAGAGACTTCCCCCCCTCCCCCTACCCCCTCCCTATCACCTGGAATAGAGACCAAAAAGGATTTTGACGCGATTACGTCAGAGTTGCCCTGGGGTGTTAACCCCTGGGTCAGGGGATCAAACACTGCTGCTCTGCAGGGCCGGGGGGGGGGGGGGGGAGGGGGAGGGGAGATGGGCCACGGATAAAGATTTGACCTGGACGACCAGACCAATACAAGACTAACAACAGGCCAGGTGATGATGATGACGCAAGGTAGTGTGTGGCAGGTTTTATACATCTCATTACGTAACACGTATACGTATATACACACACACACACACACGCACACACACACATACATATATGAATACATGCACTCATACTGTAGAGTGTGTGTGTGTACATATATACATATACTCCCGTGGACTCATAGGAGTATGTTGATCACGCGCAAAATTGTGATCCTTTCCAATATATATATATATATATATATATATATATATATATATATATATATATATATATATATATATATATATATATATTTTTTTTTTTTTTTTTTTTTTTTTTCATACTATTCGCCATTTCCCGCGATAGCGAGGTAGCGTTAAGAACAGAGGACTGGGCCTTTGAGGGAATATCCTCACCTGGCCCCCTTCTCTGTTCCTTCTTTTGGAAAATTAAAAAAAAACGAGAGGGGAGGATTTCCAGCCCCCCGCTCCCTTCCCTTTTAGTCGCCTTCTACGACACGCAGGGAATACGTGGGAAGTATTCTTTCTCCCCTATCCCCAGGGATAATATATATATATATATATATATATATATATATATATATATATATATATATATATATATATATATATATATATATATATATATATATGGTACATATATACAAGGATGAGAGACGGGGCGACACTAGTGCAAGACTTCCCCCCCTCCACACACACCCTATCCTGTATGAGTGTATGTATTTATATGTGTGTGTGTGTACGCATACGTAAAAGTCTTATGTAGTGAAATGGTCTGCCAGAGAGCGGGTCATCCACTACGCTGACTATCACTTCATGACCCCTGACCCCCCACACACGCTGCAGTGATACCAACTCTCCCAATAATCCGGGGAAATGGTGCGTTGGCAACGTTGTACCCCCCTAGCTTCCCTTACTCCCCCCCCCCCCCCCACACCCTCCTTAGAAATAACCCTGGTAAAGAAAATGGAGTATCGAACACCCCTCTCCCCCCTCCTTAAGAAACCCCCACGGTAATGAAAATGGAGTATCGAACACCCCTCTCCCCCCTCCTTAAGAAACCCCCACGGTAATGAAAATGGAGTATCGAACACCCACCCACACCCTAAAAAAAAAAAAAAAACTTGGTAAAGAAAATGGAATATCGTGCCCCGACTGCCATGTTAATTGTCCGGGTGATTAGGTAATCACGCCCCCTCCCACGTTATCACGCCCCTCCCACGTTATCACGCCCCCTCCCACGTTATCACGCCCTCCCACGTTATCACGCCCCTCCCACGTTATCACGCCCCCTCCCACGTTATCACGCCCCTCCCACGTTATCACGCCCCCTCCCACGTTATCACGCCCCCTCCCACGTTATCACGCCCCTCCCACGTTATCACGCCCCTCCCACGTTATCACGCCCCCTCCCACGTTATCACGCCCCTCCCACGTTATCACGCCCCCTCCCACGTTATCACGCCCCTCCCACGTTATCACGCCCCCTCCCACGTTATCACGCCCCCTCCCACGTTATCACGCCCCCTCCCACGTTATCACGCCCCCTCCCACGTTATCACGCCCCCTCCCACGTTATCACGCCCCCTCCCACGTTATCACGCCCCTCCCACGTTACGTTAATGACGGTGGAAGTGAGCGGTGGCCAGCGTCGGTACGTGTATTGTATTCTTATTTGTATGTGATTACAACGAGGTCATGTAGGGGTTAGTTCACGTGATATGGGGTTAAGGGAAGGAGGAGGGGGAAATGATTCGTGTCTTGCTTCTCTCTCTCTCTCTCTCTCTCTCTCTCTCTCTCTCTCTCTCTCTCTCTCTCTCTCTCTCTCTCTCTCTCTCTCTCTCTCTCTCGTGTGGGTCATTGAATGTGGGCTAGTGGCTAGGCCCACCCTCGGGAGGGGGGGGGGGGGGAAAGGTCATTCAACTCAGCAGTAGTAACAACATCATTATCATTTTCTCGGGCCCAGATCTACCTACCTTCCCTCACCTCCAAACCGCTCTCCTCCAGCTGTAACGTGTAACCTTGCTAAACCATAATACAGCTTATCTGTCACCCCCCCAAAAAAGTTATTTGTACTCCGGCTAATTCCCTTAGTACAAGCGATCTGCCAAACAACTCATCCGTTGTACGATGAAAATCTCTAAAAGTCAACTAAATTCTTAATCCAACTTTACGTAAATCTGTTCTCCATCTAATCTGTAATCCTTCTAATCCCGTAACTCGGTTTTAATCGCTCGTGTAATCCTGGTCACATTTGAGACTGTAATCGTATTGATCTGGGAACATCTGATCCCTCACACAGGCTAACAAGCGCCCGGTGAGGGGGAGGGAGGAAGGTAGGGAAGGGCGCTTCCCCATCACCATTAGGCAGAGAGGGACGACCTCCACCTCAACTAATGGTGTCAGATGGCTGGTAAATGGCTGGTATCGTCCCATTACATTCAGTGGGTAAGGAGGCGCAGCGATGATGGATAATGGTGATAAATAACCATTGTCTTATCAGATGTGGCTCATGATAATGGCCGGATGATGGAACGTCCATTATCATCACAACTGCGGATGATAACATCCATTATCTCTCACCCGCCCGCCCGCCAACCCATCCCTCCCTCCCCATTAGCCCCCGTCTGGAGCTTCGCCCATTACTCCCATCAGAGGAGAAGGCTTGACAACCCCCCCCCCCCCCCAGCCCCATCATCGGGATGGGGATGTCGCCCTTGAATCCCATTCGGCGTTCCCAGAGGACCGCTGTTCTGTACCGAGTGTCCCACTTCCTTATGTCCCAGTAGCGGACACACACACACCCACACCCTCGCCATCATCTCTTCCATTTGATCTGGGGTTTATATCAATAGACGGGACGGTACAAGAGGAAGAGGAGGAGGAGGAGGAGGAGGTGCATTTGGTACGGCAGATGCGAAGGACGGGAGGAGGAGGAAGAGGAGGAGGAGGAAGAGGAGGAGGAGGGAGGAGGGGTATTTAGGTACGGCAGATGCGAAGGACGGGAGGAGGAGGAGGAGGAGGAGGAGGGGTATTACGCACGGCAAATGCGTTTCTGTCTCCCGTCTCTGGAGGGGGGCTGGGTGTGCCAGAGCAGTTTTGAAAGATCAGGAGGAGCGTAGCGAAGGTGGATCTCAGTAGCTCAGCGAGGAGGAGTGGGTGTTTAGGATGCTACGGTGCGGTACAGTTAAAGCAACGGGATGGAGGTATTGCTGGTCCATTGCTGCTGCTTTCTCGACTCTACTACCTCAATAATGGTGCTTCAACATTGCTGCCTGAGCATTGCTCCACCAATAATGCTGCCTCGACACTGGTGCTTCAACAGTGATATATACCGAACACAAGTGCCACAGTAATGATGCTCCACCACTTGTTACTACCCCAGTGATGGTTCTCCATCACTGGTGCCACAACAGTGATGCCCTCCACACATGATAGTAAGGAGGAACACAGAGACAGAGAAGGAGAATGACTCTCCCTCAACAAAGGCTATCTCAAAATTTCTCAAGAGTATCTGTAGACGGTCCATATCCATAATAAGAAATGCAACCTTAGGAAATAATGGACAGAATGATATCTGTGAAACACCTCACAAGAATACTAGTGACCCAGGACAAGACCATTCACCATGTATTGTGAAGGTACAACCAGGGTGATGCTGCCAGATGAAGGCGAGAAACATACTTCCCAAAGATTAATCAGGTCCTGATGATGATAGATTGTAATTGTAAACATACACATTAGACATATCTACATTAAGGTGGAGATAATGAGTAATATGCACACAACTTCTACGTGTGGACAACAAAGTATTCCGAATCTAAATGTCACTAAGTACACTAGAGGCAGAGGGGCAGATACACCATTAATATTAGAGTTTATGTTTGTGTATAATAGCACGGTACATCTGGTTATAGTGAGCACACGGGGAACGTGAACATGTCGTGCCGGAGGCCGTTGGTTCGTGAGGAGATGATAACGGGGAGCAGAGAGGAAACCTGGTGACACATACACGAAATATGAATATGGGAATTAAGAGAGATTTTTAGCGGAGGGGAGGAACCTGAGACATGGAAATCCACAGTCAAACTCTAGAAGATTGTTATGAAGTTTGCCATAATGTATTTGCGAGGGGTTCGAACGAGGGTACCCCTACCAAGAAAGTTAGACTGAAGGTTCAGGAAGAGAGAGAGAGAGAGACAGAGAGAGAGAGAGAGAGAGAGAGAGAGAGAGAGAGAGAGAGAGAGACAGAGAGAGAGAGAGAGAGAGAGAGAGAGAAGCATCCGATTCGACAAAAGATATCAATAAACAAAAGAATATTAAGGGATGATATATATAGATGATATAGGCGGCACTACAGTCAGTCAACCAGCAGTTGTAAAGTGTGATGATGTGAGGTATAGATAGACGACCAGGTAAGGAAAATGGAGGAAAAAATCACGAAATACTGTGGACAGATGAAAATCCATAATTGTTCCATTTATTTCTCTGGAATCAACTGCTCGTGAAGGAAATGATATCATCAGACTGAGGCTTCAGAGGGAAGGGTTGTTCACGACGATGATGGAAAGATATGCGAGGAACTGAAGAATAAGTTCTAAAGTGTATACACAGTGGAGGACACTAAGACCCCAACACCAGTGGGGTGGGCTGGGGAGAAGGGCTTGGAAAGTATTGAAGTGGTTTTGGAAGGACGTAAGTAAACTGTCAAAAGACCGTAGTCCCCCATATATCACATGGTCCTTAATGGTGGTACTTCTGATGGAGGTAGCTGGAATTGGTGTCAGAAAAACCACTGGGAGAGGACGTAGTGCTAATGGATGGGAAGAGAGCAGATACGGTGCGTGTCTGTAGGAATGAAAATCTGAGGATTGCTCTGAACTGTAGATCGGTATCCGTGGCAAATGTGGTGTGGTGCACCACTGTACAAGATGATCAGAAAGCAAGTGGATGACTGTTTTCAAAGAAGCATGAACCCGACAGTCGTTCATAACGATGTCGTAGACTTTAACAAGAGAGTGAGTTCTAGCTTAGGCCGATTTGATGGACTCTGCGGTCATGGACTGTCGAAAAGCATTTGACGTGGTGCCACACAGTAGGCTCATAAAGAAGCGAAATTGACAGTCAGTTACGAGGGAGAGATTCCTTCAGGTAGATTGAATATGACCTTAATGGAAAGGGAACAGAGGTGCACTTGGCACTTGCCAGATGTGTATTTTATCTTTAAGTGAGATGATGTAACCAGTGGCGTGCCGCAGGGTTTGGCCTTGGCCCATTGCTGTTTTTTGGGTGATGTAAATGACTTGCTAGGTGGACTGGACTCATACCTGAATCTGTTTTCGAGAACTGATAGTTTTTGCCCACCGTGGCACAGAGGTCAGAGGCCATAGTTTTTGCCCACCGTGGCATAGAGGTCAGAGGCCATAGTTTTTGCCCACCGTGGCACAGAGAAGAGTAAAGGGAGACATGAACAGTTCTTGGTGGGACGAAACGAAAGATTAACTGCAGGTCAAGGAATTAATCAAGAAACTTACTTGTCAGAAAAGATGTAAAGAAATACATGGGGGGAAAAAAGCATCAAAGTTGAGAATGAATGAAACAAGCTTAAACACTTTAATGAAGTTGAATGAAGTTGTATAATGATGGAGAAAGTCCAAGAGTGGGAGGGGGGGGGGGGTCTTCAAGAGAGTGAGGGGCCCGTATTGTACAGACAGGTGATTACTGGTGCCACAGCACTGGTGGTGCCCCAACATTGATGCTCCATCGCTAGTGGCTTAATATTGGTGCTCCAACACTAGTACCCCAACACTAGTGCTCAACACTAGTACTCCAGCACTTGGTGCTCCAACACTAGTACTCCAGCATTGGTGCTCCATCACTAGTACCCCAACATTGGTACTCCAACACTAGTTGCCCCAACGCTGGTGCTCCAACACTTATACCCCAAAACTGGTGCTCCAACACTTGAGCCCCAGCGCTGGTGCTCCAGCACTGGTGCTCCAGCACTAGTACCCTACCACAGGTGTTCCGACACTAGAACCCCTAACACTAGTACCCCAACACTTGGCCCCCAACACTTGTGCCCCCAACACTGGTGCCCCAACACACAGGTCTACTCACCGACTGGTTGGCGGGGTCGTGGACGGTACAGTCCAGCGTGGCGACAGAGCCGAGGTGGACGCTGAGGGAGGAGTTGGGCGTGGCGAAGTGTGGCTCCCTCACCTCCTGCTTGGTCTCTGGCTCCTCCCCCTCCTCCTCCTCCCCTTCCTCCCCCTCCTCCAGCGTGGTGGCAGGGGACCCGCTGGGGGACTTGGAGGTGAAGGACGTGAAGGGCACTGAGGATGGGGGCGATGAAGGGGTCGTCGTGAGGGGATGGGAGGAAGGGAGTGGGGTAGAGGCGGGCGGTGAGGGGAGGGTGAAGTAGTTGAGGGGCTGGAGGGTCAGCGTGGGTAGAGTCTCCGGCCTCACCCCACCTGCAGGGGGGGGGGACACAACAACAAACTCGCTTACTATAGGCCTCCGATAGATAGATAGATTGATAGATAGATGTACTAAGATAGATGCATAGTTCTCTCTCTCTCTCTCTCTCTCTCTCTCTCTCTCTCTCTCTCTCTCTCTCTCTCTCTCTCTCTCTCTCTCTCTCTCTCTCTCTCTCTCTGTACAGTCATTATAATGATAATAGCAATCATTGATAATCATCATCATGAACTCACGACCCATTATTTTTTATTCTTTTTTTAATGAACGCCAAACTAGACGCTACGGCAGATCCCACTGTGGCGGGCTTGGAGCGGTCAGCCTGGGGCTAGGAATGGAAAGAGAAAGTCCCCTTGCATCAGACACACTCGGATGGCAGATGGTGAGGTTGACACCCTCCGTGTGGGGTGATGGGGTTGTCCTGCCGTCATGCAACGCTGACACCAAGTGGTTGATGTGTTCTGGTCGTTAACACCAAGTGGTTGATGTGCTCTGGTCGTTAACACCAAGTGGTTGATGTGCTCTGGTAGTTAACATCAAGTGGTAGTGGCGTTGATGTACGCTGAACCCTAAGAGCCATTCGCCAGGAGGCCATTTATAATAAGGATGAGGAGGCATGAGAGGGGCGCGTCTTGGGCACCTGTGGAACGCTAGAGTTTTAAGGGACTGGAACATGGAATGACGCCCCCCTCGGAGATGACGGTTTTAAGGGACTGGAACGCGGAATGAAACTCCTCCGACACCGATGTTTTGATGGTAATGTTGGTCAACATTTCATGGCTGACCGGGGTCGAAACCCTGTGGTTGAAGTGGACAGTGAGAGCCACAGAGGAGGAGGTCCAACATGTCTCTCCAGCTTGTGTTGGATGAAGGACTTGGCACCTGACGAGGCAGTGGATGGTGGAAGACACCTTCACATCCCCACGCTGATGAGGAGGATCTACGGGGGGACCTGACGTGTCTCTGTAACGCTAAGTAACGACAGGCATTTCACCGAGGAAGGTACTGGGTCAGGCGTGACTGAGATGGGCCTGGTTCTATGGACATCGTTATCTGGGAGAGACAGGAAGCCTTCCCGTCCATGGAGGTCCGTGGAGAAATTGACGGGTGGACAGACACACATGATCCCTGTGGAGTTTCATAGCTCAGTCAACGCCACAAGTGGAGTGCCCTTTGTATTGAGGTTATTGAAGCGACTGGCTACTTCCAGACCATGTGTTGACTCTTAGTGTGTGTGTGTGTGTGTGTGTGTGTGTGTGTCTGTGTGTGTGTGTGTCTTGTGTGTGTGTGTGTGTGTGTGTGTCTTGTGTGTGTGTGTGTGTGTGTGTGTGTGTCTGTCTGTCTGTCTGTGTGTGTGTGGAAGCAAACGTCATAGTATAAGAGCAACTCATTAGTTGACCACGAACCCCACACCCCACTAAGGCCTCGCACCTGTGCTACTACAGTACCACACACACACACACACACACACACACACACACACACACACACACACACACACACAGCTGACCCTCAACGCCTGACCCTCGGGTTCTCTACCCCTCCCCTCACGTCGTCGTAAAAATGAGACTCCAATTTCCCCTCAGCGTGTCCCAGAGCCAACGATCCCCCTAGAGGGGAAACACTCTGTCCTCTCACAGTCTTTTTCCATTTAACAGTTAATTCTGAAAATTCTAAGGTTATTAAAAATCTCAAAGTAGCTTTCAAAAAAAAAAAAAAAGAACTGGTGAAGGATATTGGAAAAGTTTTTTCCTATTTTCTTCTTTTTTTTTTTTTTTTCTTTTGGACGGCTGAGGGAGAGGAAGTTTCCAGCCCTCCCGGTACCCGCTGGGAAAGCGAAGTCGCTGAAGGCCTGGCACGGCGCAGGCATCTTACACCATCCCTTTCCCTCCCTTCCTTCCTTCCTTCCATCCCTCGGCCACGACCATCAGCACACACTCAAGAGCAACGCTGGAGTTACAACGCGAATTTCTCTCACAAGAACACGTGATGCTCTTATCTGGCTCTGACCTTCCAAAGTGGCTGGCCATTTCTTTATTTTTTTTTTTTTTTTGGTTTTATCGTGTCTTTTGTCAGAGGTTCGACACGAGGAGCTCAGGGATCGGTGTATATATATATATATATATATATATATATATATATATATATATATATATATATATATATATATATTATTCTATTTTATTTATTTATTTTTTTGCTTTGTTGATGTCTCCCGCGTTAGCGAGGTAGCGCAAGGAAACAGACGAAAGAATGGCCAAACCCACCCACATATACATACACATGTATATATATATATATATATATATATATATATATATATATATATATATATATATATATATATATATATATATATATATTCCTATGAGTCCTATATATATACATTCCTTTTTATCCACTGGGAAATGAAACACGATAAGTTCCCAAGTGCACTTTTGTGTCATAATCACATCATCAGGGGAGACACGAGAGAGAAATATAACAGTCAGTTGATACACAACGAAGAGACGTAGCTAGGACGCCATTTGGTAAACAAGTGCGGCCGAGTCTGGCAAACAAGCGTGATCGTAAGATTTTTTATGTTGGAGCAGAAAGGGAACTGTTGTTTGCTCTCTCTCTCTCTCTCTCTCTCTCTCTCTCTCTCTCTCTCTCTCTCTCTCTCTCTCTCTCTCTCCTCCCGTGCCCATCGCCCGTCGTGCCAGCCGTCCGTCCTAACCGTTAGTAGCACAAGTATACTGACGCCACAAAGGTATTATCCCTCACCATGACTGCTGCTGCTGCTGGTGTTTGGTGTTGGCGGCTCAGCTGACGAACGAGTGGGGGAGAGAAATGTTGTTAACGCCGGCCACATACGGTGATGGCTTCCCCCCCCCATGATGGTGTTCCTGTGGCTGTGAAGGCCAGAGCGTAAAGGCTGTCCAGCTGGAACATCTGTGGTACTGGAAGGCCACGCTGGAACGTCTGGTACTGGAACGTAAGCACGTCAAGATGCGACATCTGTTACTCGAACGTGACGCTGGAATGTCTGGTACTGGAACGTAACGCTGGAATGTCTTACTGGAACGTAACGCTGGAATGTCTGGTACTGGAACGTAACGCTGGAATGTCTTACTGGAACGTAACGCTGGAATGTCTTACTGGAACGTAACGCTGGAATGTCTGGTACTGGAACGTAACGCTGGAATGTCTTACTGGAACGTAACGCTGGAATGTCTGTTACTGGAGCGTAACGCTGTTACATCTGTTACTGGAACGTTAGTGTTATCTCCTGTTGTTCGTATTTCTAACCTTCGAGAGTCACTTTATCTCCTCCTGTGGGTCCATGATACCATTACCTGCATACGACACAGTGCTGTGTTCCAAGACACAGAAATGCTAGACACATGATCCAGTACATTATTTTGGTCACTTCAGTACGATGACGCCCTCCTGGGTATGAAGGCGATCGTTGAGGACGGTGACTGCCCTGGGTACGATAGCTTCGGCACGATAATTTCGTCGTGGGTACGATAGCGGCGTCCTCATAGGACGGTGACTGCCCTGGGTACGATGCCTTCGGTACGATGATTTCCTCGTGGGTACGAGGACGTCCTCAGAAAACGGGGGTGGCTGCCCTGGGTACGATAATATACACCTGGGTATAATGGCGTCCGGACGCTACGGTGGATATGCACGACACATAGCAGTGAGAAGTGATGAATGTGAACCCACTCTACACCTGGGAGTGTATCCTGGTAGAGGTGGCGAGTGCATAGGGCTAGAGACACGGGTTCGAGGCCCGCCACGGCACCATGTCGCTCGTATGCCAGTCAGAATGTTCTTGTTAGACACTCAGAGCTCACGCTGGGTGGCGATAGGAGGACAATCTTCCGTCTGGCGCTCTGGTGTTCTGTCTCCCTCTAATGTTGACGGGTTCCTGGCCTCCCATAAGGGGTCCTGCTCAGCCTCCTCTCCTTCCGTCTCTTCGACAGGTCCTCCTCCCGTCCTCCTCCTCCTCCTCCTCCTCCTCCTCCTCACCACTGAAGTCTCCTCTCTTCCCGCCTCTTCCTTCCCTCCCTCTCCCATCCTCCCTCCCGCTCTCACTACGCTCAAACGTCATCCATTTGCCTCTCCCAACCTCAACACACGCTTAACACTCTCTCTCCCCTACACGCCTCCCTTACTCCCCACCCGCGCGCCTACTAACACTCTCTCTCTCTCTCTCTCTCTCTCTCTCTCTCTCTCTCTCTCTCTCTCTCTCTCTCTCTCTCTCTCTCTCTCTCTCTCCAACGCGTCCATCAACTCGAGCCTCTACCCAGGTCTGGCCACGCCCCTTCCCTCACGCCAGGGGGTCTCCACACGCCCCACACACACACACGGACCTCCCAGCCCCCACGCCCTCCCGCGCCCTCCTGGGTAATTTATGCAGACAGCTCACTCACGCCTGACCTACGTCATCCAGACAATGACACTCGACAACAGAGTGAGGGGAAAAATATGAAAGAAAAAAAGATATCAGAAAATAAAGAAAAACTCCAGATATCTTAATTGGATTAACCTCCTTTCTATCACCAGCGCCCCGTTTTTTGTTGCTCGTGAGATTATTCTTTTTTTATCTTTTTTTTTTTTTGAAAGGAAATGACTTATTTCTCAAAAGGCTTTGCTGCTTAAAATTCATGAAAAGGACGATTGTAATCTGAAGATTCCTTTATCGTCTTTTGCCATATTATTTTTTCCCGTTTTCTTTTTCAAATTCCATTTTTTTTTTTTTTTTGCACAAGAGAAATGACACCGAGATAAAATGAATGAGTAATTAAAGGTTTTTATGATTTATCTGTTGGTACCAGCGATATGGGTAGGACCCAGGGAGGGACGTATCCTTGTAGCTACGGGATCCTAAGACGGGATACTGCCCAACTTGTAGCTACGGGATCCTAAGACGGGATACTGCCCAACTTGTGGCTACGGGATCCTAAGACAGGATACTGCCCAACTTGTGTCTTCGGGCTCCTAAGACAGGATACTGCCCAACTTGTGGCTACGGGCTCCTAAGACAGGATACCGCCCAACTTGGGAGCCAGCCCGTAACACTCACCGAGGCTCTGTCTTGTGTGTTTCAGGGTCCTGTTACTACCTGCAGCCATGCGTATTGCATTTGTTTTTGTGGGTTTTTTCTTATCCTAAGTTCGTCCACATCTCCTCAATAGTATTTATTTTTTAATGTTGGTTGAGATGGAACTTGAAACAAAATGTCCCAGTCCATGCCATCGCATCAATATATATATATATATATATATATATATATATATATATATATATATATATATATATATATATATATATATATATATATCAAGATAATCATATTAATATGATACTGTCTTGCCTCAACTTATGGAAGATTTTACCAGGCATAGATTATCATTCATAGATTACCATGCATAGATTATCATGCATATTCCATTATCTTCTTTTTGAAGTTTATAGTTCAATTACTTTCAGTCTCGTGCGATGGTTGATGTGTTTCGTCCCCTTATTTTTGTTTCATGGATTACTTTTAAATTCCATTTTGTTTGATCACTTCCAGAGTGTTACATAGCAATATTCTGTTCACCATCTTTTACATACACTGTCCGTCTTTATTTGCCATTCATAAATCATTTGATTAATTATTACGTCATTTTCATTACCTGACTCACTAGGACAGTATATATAATATGGTCTTTCAATATCAACTTTGACATTGAAATCCTTTTCTATGTTCATCCCTTGTGAAATGTCAGTGGTATATTACGAATCCTCTTAATGATACACTGTCTCATCTTTTTGCATCTATTTCTTCGTTGTCCGCTCGTAGCATTTTCCTGACCCTGGCAATACCTGCAAAGCATCAGTTATATATTTCATTCTTTATCTGTATGTGTAATAACAGTGTCATAAATAATGTTGAAGATAAATGACACCCGCTTGCGTCAAACCTCATAAGATATTCTCTGTCAGTACGTGGCTCCGTTTTTTACCACTTTGAATATTCGGTTTTGACAGATTTTCCTCCGTCTATCTTTCTCGTTTGCATTTTAAACAACGCTTGGCTCCTTTCTCTATAACACGTTTTTATATATTTCGTAATTCATCATGTATCATACCGAACAAGAGAGAGAAAAACAGAATCATTTGTGCTTAATTGCATATATATATATATATATATATATATATATATATATATATATATATATATATATATATATATATATATATATATATATATTATCTCTGGGGATAGGGGAGAAAGAATACTTCCCACATATTCCCTGCGTGTCGTAGAAGGCGACTAAAAGGGGAGGGAGCGGGGGGCTGGAAATCCTCCCCTCTCATTTTTTTTTTTTTTTTTTTCCAAAGGAAGGAACAGTGAAGGGGGCCACGTGAGGATATTCTGTCAAAGGCCCAGTCCTCTGTTCTTAACGCTACCGTCGCTAATGCGGGAAATGGCGAATAGTATAAATATATATATATATATATATATATATATATATATATATATATATATATATATATATATATATATATATATATACATGTGTAATTGTCGTAAGCTAATAATGGACTCTGTTTACAATTTACCCGGCAAAAATCCACGTCGGCTTATACGTGTGGGTGTTGCGATAGTCTTTTTTTTATTCTTTTATTTTATTCTAATTCTTTCAGAGACGTGTATGACATGTGGGTGTCAAGATTAAGTCATCTATGATGGTGTTTGGATGGAGGTTAGGATTCCTCCTTTGTGCCTCGGTGATGCACGGTCTCCCTTGGGCGAAATACCCGCATTGGCTCCTGCACTCGGCTAGGCTTTGTCCCTTGCAGTAACATCGTTAGCTTTGTTATTGTCTCTTTGTCTCATTAAGGAAAACGGATGGAATTCCAGGCCTTCCTGGTGTTGAGTCTCTCTCTCTCTCTCTCTCTCTCTCTCTCTCTCTCTCTCTCTCTCTCTCTCTCTCTCTCTCTCTCTCTCTCTCTCTCTCTCTCTCTTTGGTAGTCAGTCTATTGTTTCCCTGGTATCAGTTTCTGTCACTTTGACGCCCGTAATGGTATACTGATCTCGTTCGTGTATCGTATCTCGTCATCTGGCGTTTGTTTATGAACTGAATATTGACTTACGTTGAGCATTAGCGTCTGCTGTGTATATTTCTCAGGATCGTTTTCTTTTTGAGTCTAAAAGAAAAGTTCTGTCTTAGCTATTACGTTCTTCCCAGTGTTGCCGTCGTATGGCACCATTATTCCTGGATTGTGTTCTATGTTATGTGTTCAATCCTTGTTCAATCTGTTCTTTTCGGTGATATTTCCTTAATGGCCTTCTCATCGTTTCGTATTTCTTCTTCACATTGCTATATTCTCAATCTGTTCCTGCACCGTTTTCTGTGTCTTGTGATTACCTCCCTTCCTTTTCACATTGTGTGCGTTGTTATTAATTGTAATTAAACTGTTTCAGTTGCTATTAAAGAGGAATATTGTCTTGGCCCTTGTGTCACTGTCTGTTCAAAATATAATTCCTTCTGATATGTTCATTCCAATTTAGTCAGGGTGCTGCCGTTTTCTATACCTGAATCATATTATTTTTATCAGAATAATTAGGAGGTTTTACCTCCAAAATTTATACGATCTCAATGTAATTCTATTATTTACTCCTTGCTCTGTGAAGTGTGCCATATTATATGCAGGGTCAGTCTTATTACATATCTTGCGTGTAGTTTGTTTATCCAAAGGTGATTAAATGTTTCGTGTATATAATCATAAACCTTTTCAGTTTGCTCACGTCCACCCCTCGATCCGTTTTCTTACTGTTTGAAATTCAGATCTGCAGCCATTTTCGGATTCTCGTGTGTGTATCCCCCCAAGGTCCATGAAATAAAAGTCGAAGTTTCTCGATTGATACATCTATCGGTTTAGGTTGGTCAAAAATCTTCCAATATACTTTCATTAAAATTTCGTCGGATTGAACTGGCTTAGTCTTGAGTGTGTGTCACTATCCATCAGTCTGTCTACCTGTAGTTGATCGTTATCATTCGTTCCCTTCTTTCCTTGTGGTTTATTTTTGTTCAAATCTCCTGTGTCTATGTCGAAGTCCTCCACCTTGCTAAGCTGAACTTATCCACTGAGGAAAAGTTTCCAAAGGTTCTTACCTTTGTTTTCTTCGAGCCACGTCTTTTGTCAAGATAAAAAGAACATCTCATTAATATCTTTAATGTATGCATTAGGATATTTAATCACAAGGATCCCCTCATTCGTGTATATTATCTTAAAAGTTTTATGACCTATTTTTGTGAGGTTTCCTCACCTATTTTTGTGGGGTTTTCTGGCCTATTTTCTGAGTTTTTGTGCCTATTTTACTGGTTTTATTGCCTATTTTACTGAGGTCTTCTTCCTTATTTTACTGTTTTCTTCACTATTTCACTGAGGTTTTCTTGCCTATTTTACTGAGGTTTTCTTCCCTATTTCACTAAGGTTTTTCTTCCCTATTTTACCGTCTTTTTGTTTGTAACTTTCCTGTGTCTGACCTTCAGTCGTCGCACCGACAGAAGCTGGGTGGCTTCAGCAACATTTCCAGTGACGACGATGCTGGTAAAAGAAAATGAAATGTGAAATATGAGATAATTTGTATCGTCAGTGCTGCTGGTGTTGACGTAGGCTCAAGAAAAAGGGACTTTTGTCATATCGTTTTCTTATGTCATTTCACTGTACACGTACCCATGTTTGTTCTGTTCTTCATTATCCATACGTTTGTTCACTCTGTTCTTCATTATCCATATGGTCATTTTGGTTCCCTTCTTCTTCTTCTGTCTCCTGTCTCATTTATCATCAGCCATTCACCTCATCCCATATTCATTATTTCCACAATCTCTTTCGTTGTCGACCTGCTTCCGTCTTTCCTCTTACCTCTGACCCCACCCCCATTTCTAATGAACTTCTATGATCACCGGACTATGTCAATATGTACAACCATCACCCGATTCTCATTCATTATATTTGTCCAAGGCTCCTGGGTGCATAGAATCGTATTTATCCCGCCTCCTTCAGCCTTTGGCGCGATGACTTTCAGCGTAATGCGTTTTAACCCGTGAAGGGAAGATTGTGTGTTTGTTCACGTGTCGACACATTTGTATCTCCCCTTGAGATGGTGTTTACATACCGTTACCACCACCACCACTTCCCTCCAGTCTGGTCCAGAAGACATGCCTGACTTCATCTCAGTATTTGGCATTCGATTCTCCTTCCCCCTCTCTTTTTGATACCTTTTACTTTGAGATGATCTTTTATCATTTATTCTTTGACATTCTCGTATCTTCGTTATTATGACTGGTACCGATATTTCTCTCGGGTTCATCATAACCTTTCCCATTCCTGTGTGCGTTTGGCCACTATTATCATTTCCTTCGCCGTTCACTGTGTATTTCCCTCCCATCTTCCCTCGCCAGCTATCTCCATTGTCTCCTTATCATGTGGTTCAGTGATCACCTCCCTTTATACTGCGCACGTCACACAGCCAGATTAATCGCATTTCCCCTTGTCAGATCCCTCTACAGTGAGGCAGGCAGTCATGCGTGCCAAACCCACATCTGATGCTGTTGATTGTGGGGGGTTCATGTTCATATTTACTTTATACACACACACACACACACACACACACACACACACACACACACACACACACACACACACACCAGCCATGGAGTCTACATATATTTGAAAAAACAAGTTTCCACGTTCGCACTGAAAATATCACCAACTTATTCCCTCTCTTTTCATATATTTTTTACTGTAACTGATTTGGATGGGAGGATGTATTCCATGTTGACTCTGTGCATATTTTGTTTTCACGAACCATATGATCTTGATCTTACGAACCATATGCTCTTGTTCTTATTCCTATCTAGCATTTTACAGTTGCTATCTTCGACTGTCTCTCTCTGCTTCCTGGGGTTGTACCATCTTATCAGTCTAGCTACCCTACCGCCCCTAGCGGCATTCGCTGATAACAAAACACTAATACGTGATTCGCATAGGTTTGCTTTGTCCCAGCTGTGAATCGCATTGTTTTGATTGTTATTCAAAATTATGTTGGACGTTGGATTTCCTATGTGATCCCATACATACACCTTACACGAACAGTTTCCGTCACCTGTGTTTGTTTACATTTAAAAAGGCGTCGGATCACCTCCTCTGTATCATCGAAGTCTTTTAAATAAACAATTGAGCATTTCAGGTTTATGAATCGTCTCTGAAGTTTAGGCTCTGATATTTTCAACACTTCCAATTTTATCAACACTCCTTTTTTCCCCCACTACATTTCTGCTTGTCTTAACTGTGATGAATGGGGTTTGGCTGACGAGAATTCAGACGCTGTTGTGATGTTCCTACGCTCACACGGTTCATGTTTTCGTTCGAATGCTTTCGTTAGGCCGGACAGATTTCCCGCGTTGTATTAAGTCACCACAACTTTACGTTCCTGCAGATGGATTTTGGTTTGGATGTACTTATTCATATCAGGAGTTTTTGACAAACTTTTTTGTTGTTTTCTGTGAAGCAATTGCAGCTTACACCTACACGCGACGAAGCTGAACGAGAGGGGGAGAGAGATGTATATAAATAGGTTGCTGACATAAGCTGGGATATATATATATATATATATATATATATATATATATATATATATATATATATATATATATATATATATATATATATATATCCCTGGAGACAGGGGAGAAAGAATACTTCCCACGTATTCCCTGCGTGTCGTAGAAGGCGACTAAAAGGGGAGGGAGCGGAGGGTGCTGGAAATCCTCCCCTCCAGTTTTTAATTTTCCAAAAGAAGGAACAGAGAAGGAGGGCCAAGTGAGGATATTCCCCCTAATGCTCACTCCTCCGTTCTTAACGCTACCTTGCTAACTTTTTTTCCCTATTCTTTTCGTGGCGGCCGACACGTCAAGTGCAGTTAACGTGACCCTATCACGGCGTTCGCGGGTTCGAACCTCTCTCTCTCTCTCTCTCTCTCTCTCTCTCTCTCTCTCTCTCTCTCTCTCTCTCTCTCTCTCTCTCTCTCTCTCTCTCTCTCTCTCTCCACACACACACACACACACCACATACACAAGGCCAGACCAGAGCCTCCCACAGTGAGGGGCGTGAAGGCGTTGGACACAGCAGAAGGAGTGGACTCACCCACAGTGGCCAGCAGCAGCAACACCAGGAGATGCCCCACCGACGCCCGACACATCCTACGCGTCGATCCTGCAAAAAAAGGAAGAGAAAAGAGTCAATCCGATTTGATGCGTATGAAGTGTGGTGGTTCGTAGCCGGAGTGGAGTGGGGGAGAGGCACCCCCCGAGACCTGAATGGTCAAGTGGGCTGCAGTGACCTTCAACATCCACTGACGTTATGTAAACACTGTGTGTCGTCACCTCAGGGTGTGATAGATGAAGTGACGCTTGGACGTCCGCTCTACTGAACATTATGTGCGTGTTTGTGTGTGTGTGTATGTGTGTGTGTTTTATCCCTTAGGATAGGGGAGAAAGAATACTTCCCACGTATTCCCTGCGTGTCATAGAAGGCGACTAAAAGGGGGAGGGAGCTGGAGGCTGGAAATCCTCCCCTTCTGTTTTACTTTCCCAAAAGAAGGAACAGATAAGGGGGCCAAGTGAGGAGTTTCCCCGTCTAAGGCTCGGTCCTCTGTTCTTAACGATACCTCGCTAAGGCGGGAAATGGCGAATGTGTGTGTGTGTGTGTGTGTGTGTGTGTATGTGTGTGTGTGTGTGTGTGTGTGTGTGTATGTGTGTGTGTGTGTGTGTGTGTATGTGTGTGTGTGTGTGTGTGTGTGTGATAAGGTCCCTGAGACACATCAGGCCACACCAGAGCACAGATGTGTACACGACACAGCCCACAGGCGTTGTACCAGCTGCGATCACATCCTGCCCTCCATCCACCGAGACACAGTAGTACGACTGAACGTAAAGTTACGTCCCGCCTCGCTCGTCGACGCTTCACACGTAAAGACGGACGACAACAACAGACGAAAGAAGACGATAATATGCGACGACAATATTATTTCCCCATTTTTACTCCGTGCCCCAAAACGTGGTATGTCAGCACATGGCGCTCTCTGTCCCTTCCCCCCCAGGAGCGGGAGGAGGATGGTGGGTAGTGTCCAGCGCTGGTGGGTGCAGGATCCGGCAGGGGGCCTCCATCACAGCTGGTGAGCAATATCGTCCACCTCAGCACAGCCGGTCACCCCCCCCCCCTCCTCCTCCCCCCAATCCCCTTTACACTATGCCTCTTTGCTGGGCGAGTCGCCTGTCAAAACCCATTTTTGGTCCGTGGACACACTTGACTGATGTCCGCTTGTGGTTCTCTCTCGGGGTCAAAAGAGCATTTAGATACGTGTGTGTGTGTGTGTGTGTGTGTGTGTGTGTGTGTGTGTGTGTGTGTGTGTGTTCCCAAGGGTCCACGGGGAAAATGAAACACTTATCGTGTTTCATTTTCCTTTTCCTCTGTGGAATCTTAGGAATATACTTGATCACGCGCAGAATTGTGATCCTTTCCGAGATATATATATATATATATATATATATATATATATATATATATATATATATATATATATATATATATATATATATATTATATAAATTATATATATATGAATACCTATGACTCCTAGGGGAAATGAAACACGATAAGTTCCCAGGTGTATTTTCGTGTAATAATCATATCATCATATGTATACGTACATATATATGTATATATATTTTTTTGTATGATTACCCCATGACCAGTCTCTCTCTATATATATACACAAGAGTCCTGCTGTTACCCAAGGCTGCGTTACATCCAGTAGCAGGGAAATATAGACTCCTTTGGATACATTTTGCACCCAGCACTTCACACTTACACTCAGCCCTCATGGCCAGCCTCACGCCTGCATGGCTTATGAGTCCCACGAACAGACCCACTCACAGACCAAGCCTCCCACTTACAGACCCACTCACAGACCAAGCCTCCCACTTACAGACCCACTCACAGACCAAGCCTCCCACTTACAGACCCACTCACAGACCAAGCCTCCCACTTACAGACCCACTCACAGACCAAGCATTCCACCTACAGACCCACTCACAGACCAAGCCTCCCACTTACAGACCAAGCCTCCCACTTACAAACATTTCCCTTCCATAGCAAAACGTCCCATGTAAGCTCCCAGTGGCGTGTCGGAACTACTTCACAATAGTCCTGGTAAGGGATTAAACTCTCCAACCTGAACGTAATACCACTCAGAAGGGTATGGAACCCTCCTCCTCCTCGTCTTATAGTAGTCCCAAACCTTTAATCACTCGGTAGAACATTAAACACACCCGCCTTAAGTAGCTGGAAACCTTAGGAAAGACCTGATGGAACTCCTATCTCCTCCCTCCTTCCCTTCCTCTCCCTCTCTCCCTCCCTCTCCCTCCCTCTCCCTCCTTCTCCCTCCCTCATCCGAGGCATCAAAATGGACGGGGGGCGGGGGAGTGACAATCGACATGCTAGGTAGCGTCGGAGCTCACCAAAGGGAACCTTTTAAACCCAAGGTTCCATTTACATCGGATCGGATCACATATGCAAATGGGTTTTAATCTGCCTCAAAACCTTTGGCGTGCCTCAGAGGGTCGCCCCCGCGGGATGGTGGATCATCCAGCGGTGAGGGGGTGGGTGGAGGTGAGCATCCATCACCACCCCTCAACCCCCACATCCCATGGAAATACGTGCGGTGTGTGTGTGTGTGTGCGGTGTGTGTGTGTGTGTGTAGGTGTGTGTGTGTGTGTGTGTGTGTGTGTGTGTGTGTGTGTGTGTGTGTGTGTGTGTGTGTGTGTGTGTGTGTGCACGTAGGTCGGCAGGGAGGCTGTCGGACCCCGTTACTGTCTTGTGTTGGAAGGGGGAGGACGGGTGGGTCGTTGTCGTCTTCTTGCCGGGCAATCTTCTCTCTCTCTCTCTCTCTCTCTCTCTCTCTCTCTCTCTCTCTCTCTCTCTCTCTCTCTCTCTCTCTCTCTCTCTCTCTCTCATGATGATTTACGAGGGCACACTGTGTGTGTGTGTGTGTGTGTGTGTGTGTGTGTGTTGCCCGGCCCCTTCCTTCCTTCCTTCCTTTCACAGCGCACGTAACCATAACTGAAACTGTTGATGTCAGCAAGCGTGGTGGTGGTGCTGAGGTCCCAGCTCTCTCGTCTGGGTAGGATGGCCGCGCTATCTTCCTCACATCAGAAACTGGCGGCGCCGTGTGATATGGTCTTTGCTAGGGTGTAAGTCTTATGATATGGCCCGTGCCAGGATGCAAGTCTTATGATATGGCCCGTGCCAGGATGCACTCTTATGATATGGCCCGTGTTAGGATGCAAGTCTTATGATATGGCCCGTGCCAGGATGCAACTCTTATGATATGGCCCGTGTTAGGATGCAAGTCTTATTCCTAGGATGCAAGTCTTATGATATGGCTTTTGCTAGGGTGCTAGGATGCAAGACTTATGGCCCGTGCTAGGATGCAAGTCGTAATATGGCCCGTGCTAGGATGCACGTCTTATGGCCCGTGCTAGGATGCCAGGACGAGTGTAGAAGCTGGCGAGGTCTTTCTTGAGGCGCTGGGGGTGAGTGGCTGGCTCCACCCTGAACGTGTTATCTCCGGTCAGGGGACATCCCCACCACGAGACACAGACACGGGCAGGAGTGACGACGGACGGGTCAAGGCCAGACAGGGATTTATTGAGGCCATGGGCGGGGGGCGCATGGCGCTGTATCCCGCTGTATTGCTGTCATCTACCGGCTCATAGCGGGTCACGCCCTTGTAATGGTCTGCTGTTGGAGGAGGAGAGAGATGTGTGTCCACCGTCTCCAGCTGACAAAGAGTCGCTGAGGACATCTGTGACACAGAGACGGTTGTGGACAAAGAGTCGCTGAAGACACAGAGCCGGTTGTCCAGGGAGGATGTGTCCTCTCTCTCTCTCTCTCTCTCTCTCTCTCTCTCTCTCTCTCTCTCTCTCTCTCTCTCTCTCTCTCTCTCTCTCTCTCTCTCTCTCATTCTTTCCGTCATGAATATTCCGAATATCTGATGGGAATTGTACGTCTGTGCCTACCAAAGATTCGCCTCCCTCCGTCAACACAGTTGGGACGTTCAGCAGAATATTTCATTTCTGTACAGCGATCATGATGAAGATGAAGGGTATGGTTCACGTCCTGCCAGGAGGAAGGGCCTTGTGGCTGTCTGCTTGACTTTCTCTCTCTCTGCAGCCCTAGTCCTGTCTGAAGCCGTGGCCCTGTCTGTAGGCCTGGCCCTGTCTGCAGGCCTGGCCCTAGGTGCATTTCCAACTCTGCCTACGGTCTTGGCCCTGCATGTACGTCTGGCCCCCAGCAGGAGGCTTGGCCGACGTGCACACGTCTGTGTTCTACCATGAGGACCACAGGAAGGGCGGGGCGTGCTGGTGTGACGCAGGCTGAGCCATGAGAGGCCGCTGTGGGGCCAGGCTGGTCGGGTCTGGACTTACGGAAAGATGATCATGTGAGCAGCACCAGCTGGGCCTCTCTGATGTGTGGACCTCTGCTTACACTCACAGTCACACACGCCCACACGCCGGATAACTTCCTTCCTTCCTTCTTTCCTCCCTTCCTTTCTTCACTCCTTCCCTTCTTCCTTCATTCATTCATTTATTCACTCGTTCATTCATTCATTGTTCCCTTCCATCCTTCCTTCCTTCCCTCCTTCCTTCCTTCCTTCCTTCCTTCCTTCCTTCAACAGTGGCAATGAGAGATAAGTTTTTCCTCGTCCACATCAAAGACGTACCCACGAGGGGAAGAAATCTTTCCTCCTGATCAATTGGGTCTGAGAAAAGTGTAAAATATTTGGCCAACTTTCTCTTTTTTCAACCAGTCTATCTGACGTCTTTTCAAATCTAATTCCTTCTATTAGTAAATTAGACAATTAGCGAGCTTAGTAATCTGCATGCGCCTTCCTTGGCCATCTAATTTCATATTGATTGGAATGAGATGGAATTTGGGTTGATCCCGCGCGCTCTGTCTAATGTGTGGTAATAAGGGTGTATGAGGCAATCCGTCCATGTCTCCCTGGAATGGTCGACCGGGGGATAGGCAATGGAAGATCTTCATTAACTTCACTCCTCCTGGGGTACATGTGATGATAACAACATTATCTCACTCTCCTCATATCTATGTTATCTGACGCACTGATATGGACATATATACGTATGTGTTTCACTGGTCGAGCTGGTATAACTAAGGGTGTGTTACCACTCGCTGACATGGCTCAGCACACAAGAGATTAAACGACCTCCACAATTCCTGCCATGAAATAATCAGTACCTACGTGCTCCCTCCGCCAGCACCTGAACCCCTGGATACAAATCCCAGGATACATAGACTAACCAACACATTTCCAACCCTTTTCTATGTGCAGCCTTCAACGCTACCATCCTGCCGTGTCTCATTACTTACACCTCGAGATGAACTACTCATAGACCAGTTGCCCCCTGTCAGAATCCTCATCCACTGCAATCATCCTGTCAGATTCTCATTTCACCACTTCCCACACCATTGCCTCACCCGACTTCACTTTTTGCACACCAACACTGGATACAAGGACCACCTGGCACTCTCTACGTAGACTTCCCTCCGACAGCCAGCCTCTCCATTCTCATTACACTTCACCTAACCTCACCAACTCACACAACCAACCAAATGTTATACACCACCTTCGGCAAAGTAGATTGGTGAGCATATACATTAGTAAGTGTCTTGCTTAATTTCATGTTCCGGCGCCTGGTTATTAAATTCGTATATCTTTCGAAGAGCTGTTCACTGTCTCCGTCATCGCTCTGGTTTAAAATCTTAAAAGCCATGATCGGGTCACACCTCATTTTTCTCTCTACCATAACGGGCAAATCTAGGGTCCCTAACCTTTCTCTGTAACTGAAGTCCCTTGATTCTAGAATCATAATTGTTTCCCTCCTCTGGACCTTCTTTATAAGCTCTTTGTTCTTATTAAGGTGCTCTCTCTCTCTCTCTCTCTCTCTCTCTCTCTCTCTCTCTCTCTCTCTCTCTCTCTCTCTCTCCCTCGGCTTATTTCGTACTACATGATATTCATATTGAGGCGTTCTTTCTCTGTGTTCCATCCTCATAACTTTACACGTACTCGGGCTGAACCTCATTAGGCATGTATCAGACCAACTTTGGACTTTGGTCTTGGTCCCCTTGTAAGTTGATGCAATCCTCGTCGCCCTTTTCACTTCCCTCGTGACCTTTGCAGACGTATGCAGGAAGGTGTCCATACCTTTTAGCGGGTCATACACAGTGATCAAGAAGAACGGTGACAGGAAAGAAACCTACGGAACTCCACTGATGACCTCAACCTGCTTCGAGAAGGCTGCTTTAACAGTGTTCCCACCCACAAAGATGATCTTTGATCCATAGAGAGGGTCCAAGGTGTATTCCTGCCTGGTGATCCAGCTTCTTGATTTGCCTCCAGTGTGTTGCAGTGTCAGGGCGTGGGTGGTGGAGAGGGAGGGTGTGGTGACCAGAAGTGGAGGGCGTGGTAGTGGTGAGGCAGGGTGGGGTGGCCAGAAAGGGAGGGCGTAGTGGTGGTGGTGGAGAGGCAGGGTGCGGTGGCCAGAAAGGGAGGGCGTGGTGGTGGAGAGGCAGGGTGCGGTGGCCAGAAAGGGAGGGCGTGGTGGTGGTGGTGAGGTAGGGTGTGGTGGCCAATAGATGAGAGAGTGTCGGTGGTAAGGGATGGTGTGGTAGCCCTCTGCAGGAGCGAGCGGGTGTGGTCCCAACGGGCCTGAACCTGCTACATAGTCTGGCATATTAACGCTGATTCTCTCTTAGAACTCTGTGGACGTATATTACCCACGACCTCCTGCCCCTAAGACCCCCCGTGTTGTCTCGCACTTGTGTCATTCGTCCTCGCCACGAAGTCGCTCCTTTAAGTTCTCATTACTTTCTCCAGCACCTCACAGAGCACACACGTCAGAGGGAGGCCCACTCGTCTGTAGGCTCAACGCCGCTTCGCCTCCCCGTGTCTCCTCTCTTATTGATACGTATGGCGCTTCTTGCCCTTTGCCACTCCCTCGGCACTTCGATTTTCTCCAGCCACATCTTGAGAACACTGTTCCAAGCGGATTATCCAGCGTATCTGCCTCCTCTCCCCTCCACACACACACACACACACACACACACACACACACACACACACACATGTTCGGCGCGTGTGGTGAAATGTCATCAGGAGGCTGGTATGGGTCTAGAACTCTCTCGTGTTCTGTTAATGTCTTCGTCTTATTATCTCGTGGTCTTCTAAGTCTTCCTCTCCATTCCATGTCACTGGCGTCGAGGCTGCCGCTGTGAATGGTCGCTCCTCCCGCTGTCTATGTAGTGTTGAACAAGTTCTTCATTTGCTCACGTCGTCGCGAAGGTGTGTGAAGATGAAACTGACAGACTCAAGGCTTTGAAGTATAGTTTACATGTCACATCTCTGTCTGTCTATGTATTTATCTATCTATCTATCCATCCATCTATCTATCTATCTATCTATCTATCTATTTATCTATCTATATATATATATATATATATATATATATATATATATATATATATATATATATATATATATATATATATATATATATATATATATATATATATATATATGTGTGTGTGTGTGTGTGTACCTCTTTTGAGGTTTTATCATTGTCAATGGATGAAAAGGAGTAAAGTCTTGTCGTGAACCATATTGCTTGAAAGGAATCCATCATTCCCCTGCTCCTGCTGGGAGCGCAGCCTGGAAGCTACGGGAAGCTTCGTGAAAGGAGTCTTGGAATCGTAAAATTGAAGATTATCGCGAAAGCCACTGAAGAAAATCCACTCCCACCGCACACGCCTGTTGGACGTCCTGAAAAATTCGTTTACGTTCAAGAATAAACATATAAGAAGAAGGAAGAAAAAATCAGAATATTACCATTTACGTCTGCAAACAGTTTAATACATTTTCCCTGTGTCCTCAACCTCGCTGTCCTAGGACTGGGAGTGTGGGTGAGTGTCCACACAGGGCCTGTGTGGGAGTGTGGGGTTGGGGAGGTGGGTCTCCGGAGTCCCTCGGTGATCATACTGTCCGATGCGCAGATGGTAGATGGGGGGCGTGCGAGAGGAGGAGGTCGGTGTCAGCCGGCGCTCGACTGATTTTGTGGCTCGCTAAACGACACTGTGTACTCTCGTGAGTGCCACCGGGCGAATCAGATTTGCACCACTGACGGATTTCTATTTGAGATATGTTAAAAGGAACTTCAACAGCGCACAGAGAGAGAGAGAGAGAGAGAGAGAGAGAGAGAGAGAGAGAGAGAGAGAGAGAGAGAGAGAGAGAGAGAGAGAGAGAGAGAGAGAGAGAGAGAGAGAGAGAGAGAGAGACAGACAGACAGACAGACAGACAGAGACAGACAGAGACGAGAGAGAGAGAGATTTCAGCGAAGAGAGATTGACCTACCATATTGTTGTTGTTCATTACAAGCGAACACGTCCAATAGGACGTCGACCTAATGCCGTTTTAGGACATATTGGACACGTCTGCCACCTCTGGGCTGCAGGATGGGGCGCTGACGAGTCCAACCTGACCTCAGCTCCACATCCGGACGACAACGGTCTCGCTTGGCCCAGCTTAGTGTATTTGGTGATGGATTTTCTATATTCCTACCTCGTTTGATATTGCTCCTCTGTGTTTCCTCAAATGTAAGTTTTTCAATATTTCTGTTTCCGTATTTTGTATTGTTTATTTGTTTAGTTTTTAGTGTTTTCTCTTACGTTTATGTGCTACGTACAGTGTTTTTCCGAGTGTTTTTATATCTTGTCTGCGTTTTACATATCATTTCCAAGTTTTGAAATGTAGAATTTTTCCTTTTTTGTAGATTCCTGATGATACCTCTGTGAAGGCGAAAGCTTGACTGAAATATATATATATATATATATATATATATATATATATATATATATATATATATATATATATATATATATATATATATATATATATATATATACATCCAAAACTCTTGATTCTTTTAATCTGTGATATAATGTTGCACGTTTGGCCAAAACTGTAATTGGGAAAACGCCAGGAGCGGGTTGGCAGGGCTGAGAAATCCCTGGGAAAACAATTATCGGCCGGAGTGTAGTGAATAAGAAATTTAATTAAGACGTGACTGAGGACGAGTCTTTACTGGGAGTCCCCGGACATAAAACAGACAGGTCTGTAGCGGTGCTGGAATTAGAATCTGGTCCGGGAAATGGTGTCTAAACTTATCTCGTAGCTTAGAGGCTTTTTAATAAGGAAAAATGAAGGCCTGGATCATAACCCATCAGCTGGGTGATGGAGGAGGCTGTAATGATGGTTGGATAAGCAGATGAGTGTGAGTGATAGCAGCCAGTCGACTGTGGAGGGCTGTGGTGGTGTGTGGAGGGCTGTGGTGGTGTGTGGAGGGCTGTGGTGGTGTGTGGAGGGTGTGGTGGTGTGTGGAGGGCTGTGGTGGTGTGTGGAGGGTGTGGTGGTGTGTGGAGGGCTGTGGTGGTGTGTGGAGGGCTGTGGTGGTGTGTGGAGGGCTGTGGTGGTGTGTGGAGGGTGTGGTGGTGTGTGGAGGGCTGTGGTGGTGTGTGGAGGGTGTGGTGGTGTGTGGAGGGCTGTGGTGGTGTGTGGAGGGCTGTGGTGGTGTGTGGAGGGTGTGGTGGTGTGTTGAGGGTGTGGTGGTGTGTGGCGGGTGTGGTGGTGTGTGGAGGGTGTGGTGGTGTGTGTAGGCCGTGGTGGTGTGTGGAGGCTGTGGTGGTGTGTGGAGGCTGTGATGGTGTTGTGGAGGGTGTGGTGGTGTTGTGGAGGCTGTGGTGGTGTGTGGAGGGCTGTGATGGTGTTGTGGAGGCTGTGGTGGTGTGTGGAGGCTGTGGTGGTGTGTGGAGGCTGTGGTGGTGTGTGGAGGGCTGTGATGGTGTTGTGGAGGCTGTGGTGGAGTGTGGAGGGCTGTGATGGTGTGTGGAGGGCTGTGGTGGTGTGTGGAGGGTGTGGTGGTGTGTGGAGGGCCGTGGTGGTGTGTGGAGGGTGTGGTGGTGTGTGGAGGCTGTGATGGTGTTGTGGAGGCCGTGGTGGTGTGTGGAGGGCTGTGGTGGTGTTGTGGCGGCCGTGGTGGTGTTGTGGAGGCCGTGGTGGTGTGTGGCGGCCGTGATGGTGTTGTGGCGGCCGTGGTGGTGTTGTGGAGGCCGTGGTGGTGTGTGGAGGCCGTGGTGGTGTTGTGGAGGCCGTGGTGGTGTGTGGCGGCCGTGGTGGTGTTGTGGAGGCCGTGGTGGTGTTGTGGAGGCCGTGGTGGTGTGTGGAGGCCGTGGTGGTGTTGTGGAGGCCGTGGTGGTGTGTGGAGGCCGTGGTGGTGTTGTGGAGGCCGTGGTGGTGTTGTGGAGGCCGTGGTGGTGTGTGGAGGCCGTGGTGGTGTGTGGAGGCCGTGGTGGTGTTGTGGAGGCCGTGGTGGTGTGTGGCGGCCGTGGTGGTGTTGTGGAGGCCGTGGTGGTGTTGTGGAGGCCGTGGTGGTGTGTGGAGGCCGTGGTGGTGTTGTGGAGGCCGTGGTGGTGTGTGGAGGCCGTGGTGGTGTGTGATGAACACCAGAAGGGAACCCAGCCTCGTCCCTCGAAGCCACTAGCGAAGCAGTTTGACCTCAGCGGATTCTCGGAAGGACGAGGAGGAGGGAGAGTCGGGAATGAGCAAGCAGCCATTTCATCCCTCGCTTCTACCCTGGCCTGGTGCACCCACCAGACTGAAAGAATCACATTACTTAACTGGATGGCCACAGTGGCCAGTCGTGTCCACACACACACACACACACACACACACACACGCTGGAGAGAGTCCCCCAAACGACCTCTCTTAATCACCTGAGACATTGTTATCGTACCTGTGTACTTAACCCAGTTAGGGACTTGATATATTCACCGTGAGTGGAAGCGAGCGAGCCACAGACAACGCACCGTGATCATAGGCAGTCGCTATGTTATAACGGATTATCCGGGTTATCACAACGGTGTGTGTGTGTGTGTGTGTGTGTGTGTGTGTGTGTGTGTGTGTGTGTGTGTGATTAATCCGTGCAACTCCCTGTGATGACCTTCAACACATTGATCATTAGTGCAAGACTGTAATCATCCATCTTAAAGGTCAAGGGGAAATTGAAAAGTGCATGTAAGCAACATTATATAATGATCATTTTCAAATTCATGATGGAAAATTATTGCAAGCAAGACCAGAAAATTGTTTCGTCGGGTTGGCAATGATCAGCGGGTGATAATCGCACTTTTTAATCGATTATTTGCTAGGCGTGGAAGGACATTATCGCCACAACGCCCTTATCATCGGCTGGATTATACACCTGGCGGCGTGACGTAATGTGCCACACATCGGCCAATAAACACAGTGTTTATCTCCCAGGCCCGGGAGCTGTGGACGTTGTGCATCCTGGGTATTATATAATGCACGTGTCTCATGCTTTCCCAGGACGCACGGGGATGAAGACGTTGTGCGTCCTGGGTATTATACATAATCCACGTATCTGATGCTTTCCCAGGACGCACGGGGGATGAAGACGTTGTGCATCCTGGGTATTATATAATCCACGTGTCTCGTGCTTTCCCAGGACGAACGGGGGATGAAGACGTTGTGCATCCTGGGTTATTATATAATGCATGTGTCTCATGCTTTCCCAGGACGAACGGGGATGAATGCCTGGTTTTTTTTTTTTCCCCACCCCTAACTATCCTCCTGTTTTTCTAAGAGGAATATGACATGGTTCTTTGTTCTGTCTCACAGCAACAAGGTGAAGTATAGGATTATGACCTCGTTCACTTGTGATTACGGTCTCTCTCTCTCTCTCTCTCTCTCTCTCTCTCTCTCTCTCTCTCTCTCTCTCTCTCTCTCTCTCTCTCTCTCTCTCTCTCTCTCTCTCTCTCTCTCTCTCTCTCGGTTACGTAGGTCGGGGAGAGGCCAGGATTCGACCCCACCCCCTAGCTCGTCGTCAAACATAGGACAGGTCAGGTCACCGTCCAGAGGCCAGGTCAGGTCGCCAGACCGCGGCTAGGTCAAGTCACCATACAGAGATCAGGTCACCAGACAGAAAACTGGTCAGGTCACAAGACAGAAATCAGGTCATGTCACTAGACAGAGATCAGGTCAACAGACAGAGGCCAGGTCAGGTCACCAGACAGAGAACAGGTCAGGTCATCATACAGAGACCAGGTCACCAGACAGAGGCCAGGTCAGGTCACCAGACAGAGAGAACAGGTCAGGTCACCAGACAGAGACCAGGTCACCAGACAGAGAGACCAGGTCAGGTCACCAGACAGAGAACAGGTCAGGTCACCAGACAGAGGCCAGGTCAGGTCGCCAGACAGAGAGACCAGGTCAGGTCACTAGACAGAGAGACTAGGTCAGGTCACCAGACAGAGAGACCAGGTCAGGTCACCAGACAGAGAGAACAGGTCAGGTCGCCAAACAGAGAACAGGTCAGGTCACCAGACAGAGGTCAGGTTATAGAGGCAATAACACCAGACAAGTGTAGTCTAGCGAGCCTGGATAGAATGGTCGCTTTTGACGATATAATATGGCTCATTATACAACCTAATTACCAGACGCTTCTTCCAGATATTAAAGAGAACAAAAAAAAAAGGAAAATAAAAAATGACACGACACCATCTCGCTTTAATCTCCCGTCCAGGAAGAACACTTTGGTCTCGAGAGTCTCGTGCTGGAGTCTCTCTCCCAGAAATGGCGAGACTTTGCATTTTGGTCCACAACCACTTCCCTCTGTGGAATTCAATTGTTGAGGAAAATGTTCAGATTTAGTGGCGGAAGGGAAGAAAAAAAGATAGATAGAAGAAAATCCCCTCCAGGAAATCCTCCTCTTCCAGTTTCGTTAAATCCCCCTCCCTCCTTCCTCTCCCTCCCTCCCTCCTTCCTCTCCCTCCCTCCCTCCTTCCTCTCCCTCCCTCCCTCCTTCGTCAGGTGGGTGGGTGTAGGTCTCCATATTCCGCTAAATCAAAGGAGAAGGTCACATCGATAAATGAAAAAAATACTTAGAAAAAAAAGAAATGAAGTGGCGAGGTCAGAGTGTCTTGTCCCGTGTTGCCGTCTTGACTGTGTTGCGTAAACTTTTAAGATCTTTTAAAGGGGAGAGAGAGAGAGAGAGAGAGAGAGAGAGAGAGAGAGAGAGAGAGAGAGAGAGAGAGAGAGAGAGAGAGAGTTGATATCTCTTCATCTGTCTAAAGTTATTTCTTTACCTATCTAGAGATATCTCTTTATCTGTCTCTTAATTCTGAAGTAGCCCCGCCGATACTTGACTTCGTGAGAGACCTGAGGATGAGGCAGACTTTGGGAGCCTCGTGAGAGAAGGGCAGGAGAGAGCAGAAGTCTAGCTATGCCCAGTGGTGGTGCAGTATTCCTAATGAACGAGCAGAGTTGAAGGGAAATCATGAACACGAGGAAGGTGGAACGAATCATGGGTGTGCGGGAGGAACGTAGAACGGATCGTGGATGTAGATGAGGAACATGGAACAGATCATGGATGTAGGGGAGGAACGTGGAACGGATCATGGGTGTACGGGAGGAACGTGGAACGGATCATGGGTGTACGGGAGGAACGTGGAACGGATCATGGATGTAGGGGAGGAACGTGGAACGGATCATGGGTGTAGGGGAGGAACGTGGAACAGATCATGGGTGTAGGGGAGGAACGTGGAACGGATCATGGGTGTAGGGGAGGAACGTGGAACAGATCATGGATGTAGAGGAGGAACGTGGAACAGATCATGGGTGTAGGGGAGGAACGTGGAACAGATCATGGATGTAGAGGAGGAACGTGGAACGGATCATGGGTGTAGGGGAGGAACGTGGAACAGATCATGGATGTAGAGGAGGAACGTGGAACAGATCATGGGTGTAGGGGAGGAACGTGGAACAGATAATACATGTAGATGAGGAACGTGGAACAGATCATGGATCTAAATGAGGAACGTGGAACAGATCATCGATATAGGGACAGATTCAAAACCATATAAATAATAACACAGTAGCAGATAATAGGAAGCCGTTCAGAAATAATGATAAATATATCTACGACATTTAACTTCAATTTAGCTTCACCACAAACCAACTAAGTAACATTTGTACTGCTGAAATCCATTTGTTTTGATCAAATATGACGACCCACACACACACACACACACACACACACACACACACACACACACACACACACAATGTAGTTAACTAAACAAGCACTTCACCTCCTGACATCACACAAGCAAGAAGAGACTACAAAGGGGGATTGAACAAAAAATATAGCCGAAGTCAATCATAACTTAACAAAGGACGGAACCAGAGAACTGACTAATTTAGCTTCTGTTTTGACAAGATAATGTGGAGTGGGGCGCGTCTGATTTGATAACATATATCACTTGGAATGAGTTCTCCACCTTCGTCCACAGCGTAAAGATTAACGCCCACCTCTCGTATAAGAGAACAGAACGAATCGTTATACCGAACTGATGAATCATGGACCGATCAACAGTGGATCAGTGACGAATCCTTCCCCCCCCCCCATTCTTCCACCCCCCCATTCCTCCCCACCCATTCCTCTCTCCCCTCCCCTCCCCCTCATTCCTCACCCATTCCCCTCACTCCAGAGACGCCAAGAATGTGATGGACAGAGAGTTATGATGCAAACGTCAAAAGTTCCAGGACACACCATAGATGAGGAACTTGGGTTATCGAAACACAGTCATAAGATAGAGCGATTGTGCTAAATAATTATGAAGGGGATGATTATGAGAAACACAATGATAAGATAGTGCGACTGTGCTAAATAATGAAGGGTATGATTATGAGAAACACAATGATAAGATAGTGCGACTGTGCTAAATAATTAGAAGGGCATGATTATGAGCCCCTTCAGTACGAGAGAGATGGGGAGGGCTGATGATGTGAATGTTCGGTGTATAGGTGAGGACAACCGTACACAGTACGGTCATGTTCGGTGTATAGATGAGGACAACCGTACACAGTGGCGTCATACGGTCATGAGGCGAAGGGTCGGAACTGAGGAAGTTAGAGTGACCTCAGGAACACTTCACGAGCAGTGGTGAAGGGACTTGTAGGACTGTACACACGACCCTCTCATGAGGTGGGGAAGTAGGGAGGGAGGAGGAGGAGGGAGGAGGGAGGAGAAGTCGAATGGCCTGTCATGAGAGAGAGAGAGAGAGAGAGAGAGAGAGAGAGAGAGAGAGAGAGAGAGAGAGAGAGAGAGAGAGAGAGAGAGAGAGCACCTGCCTGCTGATGAATCGTTACTGATGGACAAACTTTCATTCCAATATTCGCTACATTATGAGGTGATATTTCTTCTCTCGTGTCCTTTTTCATGCGTCCATTATGTATATTAAGAATTATACATGTATTATCATTATATATGTATATGCTATACATATATTTTATGTAGGATATATATATATATATATATATATATATATATATATATATATATATATATATATATATATATATATATATATATATATATATGCTCTAGTATATATATATATATATATATATATATATATATATATATATGCTCTAGTTGTCCCTGCAGTGAGAGGGTTAGTCTGGTAACTGTTTGAAGATGAAAATAAAAAGATCAGTTCAGAGTTGATTAATACCATGTTAAGTCCACTTGGATGGACGAGTTTGCTGTTCAAGGGATACCAGGGTGAAAGAGTTCGTGTGTGGAAGACTCTTCGTGTTGTATGAACAAAAAGAAATAAAAGATTTACGAGAGAGAGAGAGAGAGAGAGAGAGAGAGAGAGAGAGAGAGAGAGAGAGAGAGAGAGAGAGAGAGAGTACCTAACCTACCTACAAGTACCTACAGCGAGATTTTGCCAGATGGCTACGTGGTTCCCATCAAGTACGACCTGTTCCACAAAACTCTTCTTGTCTCTCTGACGCCACGATTCTCTCGTGATCATCAGCCGTTAACCCTATCATCTGGGAATGTTTTCAACCCTTCGTAGAGACTTCTTTTATATGTTTCTGCGGCCGTTCCATACATGTTTCTTATCTCTCTACGTCGTATATTAGAGACAGTCTCTCCATCTTTTTTTTTTTTCGAATTGTCTCGTATATTATACTAATTCTACTTCTCCCGCCATTCCAAGAAATTTGCCAAGTAAGCAAATAGGATGTTAGGATATATTCACAGAAACTTGACGTACAGAAGGAAGGATGTGCTATTGCCATTATACCTTGGTCAAGGTAGACCCCCACCTCGAATGTGCAGTGCAGTTTTGCCCCCCAACCCACCGCCACTCCACTTACGTAAGGATATTCTTAAACTGGAAAGCAGTGCAGCGAAGAGCAAGTAAACTGATTCCCTCCTTGCGTAACAAACCGTGTAAGGAAAGACTACGAGAATTAAACTTGTCATCCCTAAGCAAGAGGCGTCTCCCGGGGCAAAATAAGGGGATGTTTTCAAATACTTAAGAGAATTAGCCACGTCGATAGTGAATATTTCTTTACAGTAGCGCCAACACTACCAACGAGGGGACATGGATTAAAAGTCTACGGAGTTAATCTAGATCGAACGAAATATATATATTAACCAACGACATTATTGATGCATGGAATAAGCTCCCAGATATTGTTGTTCATAGCAACGCTCATAATATGTTTAAGATTAGGTTTGATCATCACTTGTCACTCTCCAGTAGTGAATAATTCATTTAATCACTCGTCATAACGTAGTGGTATATCATGCTCACCTTCTCACCCACTGATCTCTGCCTGGCCAGGCTGCGGTAACATACCAACATTGATTACCCCATGTCACCTGCTTTGTGAGAGCAAGAATTATTGTATCATACTTCAGTATCAGGTATTATATAGGCATAGTAAGTCGAGAGGCTGGAGCTCAAGTTTATCCTTAGTATTGTCTTTATAAGAAAAAAGTGAAGGGATGCGTGCTGTTGGTGATGGGATGTATGACATATTCATGTTCATTTTTTCCATGACGTTTCTTTACAAATTTCCTTTGAGCTTTTCAATCCTCCAAGGTATTTTTTTTTCTTTCTAACCTGTTTTCCCATCTGGGGTGTTGCCGGAGGTGTTGGGAGAGAGCGTTTCTTTTGCTCTCCTTTTCTTCTACTGCTTTTAAAGAGAAATGGGTTATTCTTTTTTTACTCTGTAGTAGTATTAAGGTGAAACCACCCCCTTTTTGGACCGTGAGTGTGTGGTGTGCGTCTCTGTGATTTCTCTCTCTCTCTCTCTCTCTCTCTCTCTCTCTCTCTCTCTCTCTCTCTCTCTCTCTCTCTCTCTCTCTCTCTCTCTCTCACACACACACACACACACACACACACACACCATGAACGCCCCACCAGCCCGGCGATGTGGTCATCGTAACATGGATGAACCCTTCCTCCCCCTCTTTCCCCCATCTCCCCTGGTGTTGGCGTGAACCCGACCATCACCTCCATCCTGCTGTGCCGCCTCCGACTCTCACCTGACCCGACCCGACCTGACCTGACCTGACCTGACCTGACCTGCAACCCAGACACCGTTTAGAGTACTTCCCTTAAGCCTAGGTCAACAGGCCTGGTGAACTCGAAGGCGGCCAACTGCCTTGAACTTTGACCTGGTCTAAGGTCAGAGAGAGAGAGAGAGAGAGAGAGAGAGAGAGAGAGAGAGAGAGAGAGAGAGAGAGAGAGAGAGAGAGATTCATAACTTTTCTGATGTGTCCCTCCCCCCCCCCCCCCTCCGTCCCTCCCCTCGACCCTCTGGGAATGGTGTGCATTAACACTGTATTGCCCCCGCTCGCCATTGAACTTAGCCGTGCATGACCCCGCCATTACCACACTCACGCAGTGAACATGAAAAAAAAAAAATCTTCTCAATTGCGACATTAAATCATGATTATTTTTTTTTTCTTTCTTTCTTTTTCTTTTCGAGCCTCGCTCCTCCTCCTCTCCTCGCTCCTCCAGGGAGGCGGGCAACGAGGGGTGTCGGTGGGAGGCCCGGGGTGTGTGTGTGTGTGTGTGTGTGTGTGTGTGTGTGAGGGGGGGGGGGGTTACAACATGTTGCCAATTAGTGTGTTATGGCGATGGCTGTGCGCTGGCTGGTACTGTGTGTGTGTGAGAGTGAAGGGGTCGACTTGGCGTTGTATTTTTCCGGTATTTTTCCGGTCCAGCAAAGGGTCGGGTCATTCGCGGGAAGGTGTGTGTGTTGACTTAGTGCCTATAGGAAGGTAATTACAACACACACACACACACACACACACACACACACACACACTCACACACACACTCATACACATCCAGCTGACCAAAGAAACCCTATATGACCCTCGAGGGTCAGACAGCCGATCGCCTGACCTACTTCCGTCATCACGGTGACCTTGTACCACCCAGTACTGTACACGTACAAGACCTGTCCCATACTTACTACTGTGAATGGTCATAGACAATCTATCGTTAAGTGTACAGCTGAGCAAGCGAACAGCTTAGCTTCCTCGTAGCCATGTCATTAAATACACAATGTATGTCAACACAATATTACTGGAGTTTAACATATATGTAATTTTACATCCTCTTTATGTTCACAGTTGAAGACATATTGGATGTTAACATAGTAATACTGCAGTTCAACAGTTATGTACTTTTACATGACGTAATGTTCAACATTAAATACATAATGCATTTTAACACAATACTACTGCAATTTAACCAATAAGTAACTTCACATCACTTAATAATCGCCATTGATTGCATAATGTATGTTAATACGATGGAGTTTAATCAATGATGTATGTTAACACAATACTACAGCAGTTCAACCAATATGTAACTTTACATCACATAATGTTCAACATTGAATACATGATATATGTAGACACAATACTACTGCAGTTCAACCAATATGTAACGTCAACCAATATGTATCTTCAACCAATATGTAACTTTCCATCACGTCATGTTCAAGTAGTCACCAGTAAATGTATAATATATAAACCATACACTTTGCTTGGTCAGTCTTCCTGTATTATGTAGACACTCATCATGGAGCTTGTTCAAAGCGCACAAGTAGCCACCTCCACTTTGAACCTTAAGATCTTTTGTGGGTAATTAACAGCTAATTAAATACGGTAATTAACAGCTAATTAACTACTATAACCTCCCCTTCGATAATGTAATTGCTCATTTGTGTATTATCAGCCAAATGGCGGCTTGAACTCAGTAAACCGTTGTGTATTTATTCATTTATACACACAAACACACACACACACACACACACACACACACACACACACACACACACACTTACACTTACAAAAGTTGATCATGTATTACGGGGTGCAATTTAGTAGCCATAATGTAAGACATTGTTATGAAAGTGTGTGTACAGTTTAAGACGGAGGTGTAGGAACATGAGGGTACATTTAGGTGCAAATGTTGAGAGAAGAGTCGGGAAAAAGAAAGAGAGATGTGGTTCAATATAAGATGTCGGAAAGCGAAAGAGATTAAGGATGTAATTTGGAGGAGATAGAAGCGGCATTAGTGCCAGCCAGCGTTTGAAATATATATATATATATAAGAGAACAAGGATTAAATATGGCCGGATAAGAGAGAGAGAGAGAGAGAGAGAGAGAGAGAGAGAGAGAGAGAGAGAGAGAGAGAGAGAGAGAGAGAGAGAGAGAGAGACTCGAAGGAGGGAGAGGAGAGAAAAAGACCGTTGTGGAAATAACAGGAGGAAATCATCCAAAACTTATATTTCTTTTTCCATCAGTTTATCAGCGGAAACTTGTCAGCTTAATAACTGCTAATAAGACTAAAGGAGAAAGAGCTGTCAAAGATGGTGTAAATACATGTATATGCAAAGAGTTCAGTTACAAGTGTAAATGTAGAGAGAGAGAGAGAGAGAGAGAGAGAGAGAGAGAGAGAGAGAGAGAGAGAGAGAGAGAGAGAGAGAGAGAGTTCAATGACAAGTTCAAAAGTGTTTTCAAAATGGAAGACACTATAGCCCAAATATCAGTGAGATGGAAGGGGTCCGAAGAGGTCTTGCCAAATATCAGTGAGATAGAAGGTGTCCGAAGAGGTCTTGCCAAATATTGAAATATTTGTAAGAGATGATAACCAACTGCTTGAAGAGCCTTGATCCACTCGAGGGTTCCTGGTGGGGTTTCGCCATACGTGCTCAGGAAATGTCTAGATACGGTTGACAGATGAAATGGTCAAAATGTCGCTGGAAGGAAGGTAGAGTGCCAGAAGGAGAGAGGAAGAGGAAGACATATGTCGTGCTCATCTTTAAGAAAGGAGACTGGGAAAGTGACGCTGTTCTACAGACCAGAGACACACTGTTGAGTGTGTCGAACATGCGCTGTTCTACTGACCAATCACACTATTAAATGTGTCTGTATTACCGGGGAAACATCATTAGAAAGTAAATGGATGATTACTTGCGAAGGAGAGACTGCCATTGCGAGAGACGACAAGGGGGATTCAGGGAGAGGTAGTCATGTGTAAGAGAATTGTAGGACTTCAATGAGAGTGTGAGCTCCGCTTTAGACGGAAAAGAAAGCTCGGAGGATTTTTTGTATATCTGGACTGCCTGAAAGCATTTGACACCGTTTAACACAGGAGGCTGATAGGAAAGATAGATCTTAATTAAGGCAGGAATAAGATCGAGACTCCTTCGAAGGATAGGAAATTACGATGATAGAAGGGCGTGCAGGACACACGTCAGAGGAGCATCCTCGAAAAGATTTTTTGGGGGGAACACCAGAGACGTGCCGGAGGACCTTGTCTTGGGTCCAATGCTGTATTTGATCTGTGGGAATAACTTACCAGATGAACAGGACTCCTTATCTGAATAGACTTGTGATGCTGCCAAGGTCATGGGCGAAGTAAAGGTGAGGAGGATTGCATCAACGTACAAGGGGACCAAGACAAATTCCAAACTTGGTCTTACACATCGTTGATGGAATCCAATACGATTATTATTGAGCTGGAAATGAGCTGTATAAATCTGTGAGAAGAGGGACTTGGGGGGTTCGACATTGTACCTAACCCGCCGCCAAAACTTCAGCCTTACAAGACTTGTAAAGAAGACAAATTGTCTGCCAGTAAATGTTAGAATCGTATTCTGGTTCTGTGGAGAAGGAAATTTTGAGGCAAACTGTTCACGTCTTACACAAGGCAGGCCAAAGCTATAACATGCTTATCAGTACCTAAAGGAGCTCAAAGAGAAAGTCTGGAGGAGTGGAACAAAGATGGTGCCAGAATTCAGAAAGGTGTACTGCAATGAAAGGTTAGAGGCCAGACATTTTTCCGCTTATGAAAGAGAGAGGAGTAAGCCGTGCCTTGATCAAAATCTCTTTTAAGTTTTTAAGCTAGTTTGATGATGTCAAAAGTGAATGGTTCTTCGAAAGACGCAAAAATCGAGCAACGAAAAGCCACAACAAGAAATCAAGGAAGAATCTTGTTAGAAAAAATATGTACACTTAAGAAAAAGCACTTTTGATGTATAAATGTAGTGGATGAATGGAATAAACTGAACATTGAATATGAGAATCTGGAACACATACCAAAATTCTTAAAAACAAGTAGATATGTAAGGAAAGGTAAAAAAAATGGAACCCCAGTATTGTAGAACTCCCTCCCTCCCTTACAAATAGGTGATCACAATGGGTAATTACACACACACACACACACACACACACACACACACACACACACACACACACACACACACATACACACACACATAATGGCTAACTGCTGACGCCATCTATGAGGCAGTGAGGGAGTTATTCTCACAGACTTCGTTTTAGCTGTGACTCCGATCACTTCACTCACTTCATTCATTTCATTCGCAGTTCCCTCTCACATCACTTTACACTCGAATAATATTTGACATCACTTGACAGTCCTGACATCATTTGACAGTCGTGACAGCACTTGACAGTCCTGACATCACAACCCTGACATCACTTGACAGTCGGGACATCACTTCACGTCCCTGACATCACTTGACAATCCTGACATCACTTGACAGTCCTTACATCACCTAAGTCCTGACATCACTTGACAGTCGTGACATCACTTTACGTCCCTGACATCACCTGAGTCCCTTCATCACTTGACAGTCCTGACATCACCTGAGTCCTGACATCACTTGACAGTCGTGACATCACTTTACGTCCCTGACATCACCTGATTACCGACATCACTTGACAGTCCTGACATCACTTCAAGTCCCTGACATCACTTTACATCCCTGACTACTTGACAGTCCTGACATCACTTGACATCCCTGACCACTTGACAGTCCTGACATCTTTAATCATGTCACACATCATCGTCATTTCAACTTGTCTTCCTTCAGTTCTGACTTCACTCTTAGCTTCTCATACTTCAGTTCACGTTTTACTTCATTCACTTCACCTCACCAACGTGCTCATTTCTTTCACTTCCTGACTGTGTACTTGCTTTCATGTCATCTCTCCTTCGTTCATTTCATTCACTATACTTTCATCTCATCATCATTATCCTCGGCTGCTTTCATCGTTTACTTCTTTCACACACACCCTACTCCCTCTCCGCCTTCACTCTTACTTCACCTCATTTTCATTCATTTTCCTCGTCTCACTTTCTCCCCCATTTCACTCTCCCTCATCTTCACTCCTCACCCTAACCTCACATCTCCCTCTCACTCATTACACTCGGTTCGTACTCACCTCATTTTTCCCCCTCTCACATCAAACACCTTCAAAATATACAGCGGTTCGTCCCTTCGAAGATGTCTCCATACAGCACAACTTCTGTATAGCGTCATGGATCCCAGGTCGTCCCTTCGAAGATGTCTCCATACAGCACAACTTCTGTATAGCGTCATGGATCCCAGGTCGTCCCAGAGGTGTCCCAACGCTGTATATCATAAACTCAGTCGGTCGTATGACGGATCAATATGGATCGTGTACGAAAGGTATGACTCTGGTGCTGTATGACGGATCATACCCCTGAACTATGTTTGTTGTGTAGACGTACGACACTGTATGATGCATTGTACACCAGTATGATTGTGTGGTATACATTGTATTGACTTATGAATCTATGTATGATGCATTGTACACCAGTATGATTGTATGGTATACATTGTATTGACTTATGAATCTGTCTATGTATGATGCATTGTATACCAGTATGATCGTATGGTATGCATTGTATAGACCTTACGATCGTATGGTATACATTGTATAGACTTATAACACTGTCTGTGTATGATACACATAGCACCAGTATGATTGTATGGGCTATAACTCTTCAGTATGATGGATCATACTCCAGTATGCTCTCGTGTGGTAGTATGACTCGTCCTTGCATGATGGATCATACGCTGGGATGATCTTGGGGTTGCAGTATGGCCAGACCAGACGGACCATGTAAAGTGGTCGTGATGCACGGAGAGTGGTCCTTGTGGAGAGGGAGGGAGGGAGGGAGGGAGACAGGGAGGGAAGGAGGGGCGTCAAACACACACACACACACACACACACACACACACACACACACACACACACACACACACACACACACACACACACACATCTCCGAGCCCAGGGTAGACAGTCCGTCCTGGGACAGTGGCACGGGCCTGTCGATGCAGTGGATGACTATTTCCTCCTTCCGTTGATAACCCTATTGACACAGTTTCCACCTCCGTCCCCCACATCTCCCAACCCTCCCTCGGAGCTCCAGTCGGCACTCGAGAGGAGGAAGGAGGGAGGAGCAAAGATGGGTGTCGGAACCTACACACACTCTCTTCTTGATATTCTGCTTCACTTCGTATCCACTTAAGGCACTCTCTTTTTTCTGATTCCAAAAGAAGGAACAGAGAATTGGGCCGGGTGAGGGTATTCCCTCAAAGGCCCAGTCCTCTGTTCTTAACGCTACCTCGCTAATGCGGGAAATGGCGAATAGTTTGAAAAAAAAAAAAAAAAATATATATATATATATATATATATATATATATATATATATATATATATATATATATATATATATATATATATACATATACATATACATATATATATATATATATATATATATATATATATATATATATATATATATATATATATATATATATGTATGTATGTATATATGTATGTATTGGGATCTATTCGCGACTCGAGTTGATGTGTCACTCTCGGACGAGGACAGACTTCAATAAAACCGTAATGGAAATTTTGGGTTACACGTTGTGATCACGTCGATCTACAGTCGTCTGTTGACAACAGGGAGGGATTATGTACTGGATGGAGAGTACTGGAGGGGCTCTCTCTCTCTCTCTCTCTCTCTCTCTCTCTCTCTCTCTCTCTCTCTCTCTCTCTCTCTCTCTCTCTCTCTCTCTCTCTCTCTCTCTCTCTCTCTCTCTCTGTACACCCTGACGACCCCACCTCTTCACTACCACACCAGACATCAGGCATGCGAGTATATTACCAACGCATGACCCTCGACATCCACGGATTTAACAGTCTGGACACGGGGAGTTATAATGGCTTGGTCCACTTTCACTGCTGCGTGTTGAGGCACGGTAACACCTCTCTCTACTGCTGCTGCTGCTGCTATCGAGGGTTCAACGCCATCGTACTCCAAGAAGGGGGTCGTATTGTCGTACTCAGGGATCGTATTGTCGTAGTCAGGGATCGTATCGTCGTAGTCAGGGATCGTATCGTCGTGTTTTCCGGGCCGGATTTTGTCGTACCTGAGCGTTTGTTGCACCGTCGTGCTTTCTGAAAGGGCCGTACCTTCCGTCCGGCTTGCGAATGTAACACAAGGAGGCAGGACGTGTCAGGGGAAGGAATTATTTTCAAGGGAGACAAAAGTTACATGGCAACCCAGAAAAAAATGGCAGTCTTTTAAAAGCTATGACGCATTGTACAGAGACAGGAAAGACAATATTCTCGAATATATATATATATATATATATATATATACCTGTTACATGTCCCACAACTCGTCCCTTGTTACAGGTCCCACAATTCGTCCCCTGTAACAGGTCCCACAATTCGTCCCTTGTTACAGGTCCCACAATTCGTCCCCTGTAACAGGTCCCACAATTCGTCCCTTGTTACAGGTCCCACAATTCGTCCCCTGTAACAGGTCCCACAATTCGTCCCGTGTTACATGTCCCACAATTCGTCCCTTGTTACATGTCCCACAATTCGTCCCTTGTTACATGTCCCACAATTCGTCCCTTGTTACATGTCCCACAATTCGTCCCTTGTTACATGTCCCGCAATTCGTTCCTTGTTACATGTCCCACAATTCGTCCCTTGTTACATGTCCCGCAATTCGTTCCTTGTTACATGTCCCACAACTCGTCCCTTGTTACATGTCCCGCAATTCGTTCCTTGTTACATGTCCCACAACTCGTCCCTTGTTACATGTCCCACAATTCGTCCCTTGTTACATGTCCCACAACTCGTCCCTTGTTACATGTCCCACAATTCGTCCCGTGTTACATGTCCCACAACTCGTCCCTTGTTACATGTCCCGCAATTCGTTCCTTGTTACATGTCCCACAATTCGTCCCCTGTAACAGGTCCCACAATTCGTCCCTTGTTACAGGTCCCACAATTCGTCCCCTGTAACAGGTCCCACAATTCGTCCCCTGTAACAGGTCCCACAATTCGTCCCTTGTTACATGTCCCACAACTCGTCCCTTGTTACATGTCCCACAACTCGTCCCTTGTTACATGTCCCACAACTCGTCCCTTGTTACAGGTCCCACAATTCGTCCCGTGTTACATGTCCCACAACTCGTCCCTTGTTACATGTCCCGCAATTCGTCCCTTGTTACAGGTCCCACAATTCGTCCCGTGTTACATGTCCCACAATTCGTCCCTTGTTACATGTCCCGCAATTCGTTCCTTGTTACATGTCCCACAATTCGTCCCTTGTTACATGTCCCACAATTCGTCCCTTGTTACATGTCCCACAATTCGTCCCTTGTTACATGTCCCACAATTCGTCCCTTGTTACATGTCCCGCAATTCGTTCCTTGTTACATGTCCCACAATTCGTCCCTTGTTACATGTCCCACAATTCGTCCCTTGTTACATGTCCCACAATTCGTCCCTTGTTACATGTCCCACAATTCGTCCCGTGTTACATGTCCCACAATTCGTCCCCTGTAACAGGTCCCACAATTCGTCCCCTGTAACAGGTCCCACAATTCGTCCCTTGTTACATGTCCCGCAATTCGTTCCTTGTTACATGTCCCACAATTCGTCCCCTGTAACAGGTCCCACAATTCGTCCCTTGTTACATGTCCCGCAATTCGTCCCTTGTTACAGGTCCCACAATTCGTCCCTTGTTACATGTCCCACAACTCGTCCCTTGTTACATGTCCCACAACTCGTCCCTTGTTACATGTCCCACAACTCGTCCCTTGTTACATGTCCCGCAATTCGTTCCTTGTTACATGTCCCGCAATTCGTCCCTTGTTACATGTCCCACAACTCGTCCCTTGTTACATGTCCCACAACTCGTCCCTTGTTACATGTCCCACAACTCGTCCCTTGTTACATGTCCCACAATTCGTCCCCTGTAACAGGTCCCACAATTCGTCCCTTGTTACAGGTCCCACAATTCGTCCCTTGTTACAGGTCCCACAATTCGTCCCTTGTTACAGGTCCCACAATTCGTCCCCTGTAACAGGTCCCACAATTCGTCCCTTGTTACATGTCCCGCAATTCGTTCCTTGTTACATGTCCCACAATTCGTCCCTTGTTACAGGTCCCACAATTCGTCCCCTGTAACAGGTCCCACAATTCGTCCCTTGTTACATGTCCCGCAATTCGTTCCTTGTTACATGTCCCGCAATTCGTTCCTTGTTACATGTCCCGCAATTCGTCCCTTGTTACAGGTCCCACAATTCGTCCCTTGTTACATGTCCCACAACTCGTCCCTTGTTACAGGTCCCACAATTCGTCCCTTGTTACATGTCCCACAATTCGTCCCTTGTTACAGGTCCCACAATTCGTCCCCTGTAACAGGTCCCACAATTCGTCCCGTGTTACATGTCCCACAATTCGTCCCTTGTTACATGTCCCACAATTCGTCCCTTGTTACATGTCCCACAATTCGTCCCTTGTTACATGTCCCACAACTCGTCCCTTGTTACATGTCCCACAATTCGTCCCTTGTTACAGGTCCCACAATTCGTCCCCTGTAACAGGTCCCACAATTCGTCCCTTGTTACATGTCCCGCAATTCGTTCCTTGTTACATGTCCCACAACTCGTCCCTTGTTACATGTCCCACAATTCGTCCCTTGTTACATGTCCCGCAATTCGTTCCTTGTTACATGTCCCACAATTCGTCCCTTGTTACATGTCCCACAATTCGTCCCTTGTTACATGTCCCACAATTCGTCCCTTGTTACATGTCCCACAATTCGTCCCTTGTTACATGTCCCACAATTCGTCCCTTGTTACATGTCCCACAATTCGTCCCTTGTTACATGTCCCACAACTCGTCCCTTGTTACATGTCCCACAACTCGTCCCTTGTTACATGTCCCGCAATTCGTCCCTTGTTACATGTCCCGCAATTCGTCCCTTGTTACATGTCCCACAACTCGTCCCTTGTTACATGTCCCACAATTCGTCCCTTGTTACAGGTCCCACAATTCGTCCCTTGTTACAGGTCCCACAATTCGTCCCCTGTAACAGGTCCCACAATTCGTCCCTTGTTACATGTCCCGCAATTCGTTCCTTGTTACATGTCCCACAATTCGTCCCCTGTAACAGGTCCCACAATTCGTCCCCTGTAACAGGTCCCACAATTCGTCCCCTGTAACAGGTCCCACAATTCGTCCCCTGTAACAGGTCCCACAATTCGTCCCCTGTAACAGGTCCCACAATTCGTCCCTTGTTACAGGTCCCACAATTCGTCCCCTGTAACAGGTCCCACAATTCGTCCCTTGTTACAGGTCCCACAATTCGTCCCGTGTTACATGTCCCACAACTCGTCCCTTGTTACAGGTCCCACAATTCGTCCCGTGTTACATGTCCCACAATTCGTCCCGTGTTACATGTCCCACAACTCGTCCCTTGTTACATGTCCCGCAATTCGTCCCTTGTTACAGGTCCCACAATTCGTCCCTTGTTACAGGTCCCACAATTCGTCCCTTGTTACAGGTCCCACAATTCGTCCCCTGTAACAGGTCCCACAATTCGTCCCCTGTAACAGGTCCCACAATTCGTCCCTTGTTACAGGTCCCACAATTCGTCCCTTGTTACAGGTCCCACAATTCGTCCCTTGTTACAGGTCCCACAATTCGTCCCTTGTTACAGGTCCCACAATTCGTCCCTTGTTACAGGTCCCACAATTCGTCCCTTGTTACAGGTCCCACAATTCGTCCCCTGTAACAGGTCCCACAATTCGTCCCTTGTTACATGTCCCGCAATTCGTTCCTTGTTACATGTCCCACAACTCGTCCCTTGTTACATGTCCCACAACTCGTCCCTTGTTACAGGTCCCACAATTCGTCCCTTGTTACATGTCCCACAACTCGTCCCTTGTTACATGTCCCACAATTCGTCCCGTGTTACATGTCCCACAACTCGTCCCTTGTTACAGGTCCCACAATTCGTCCCCTGTAACAGGTCCCACAATTCGTCCCTTGTTACAGGTCCCACAATTCGTCCCCTGTAACAGGTCCCACAATTCGTCCCCTGTAACAGGTCCCACAATTCGTCCCTTGTTACAGGTCCCACAATTCGTCCCCTGTAACAGGTCCCACAATTCGTCCCGTGTTACATGTCCCACAATTCGTCCCCTGTAACAGGTCCCACAATTCGTCCCTTGTTACAGGTCCCACAATTCGTCCCCTGTAACAGGTCCCACAATTCGTCCCTTGTTACAGGTCCCACAATTCGTCCCTTGTTACAGGTCCCACAATTCGTCCCTTGTTACAGGTCCCACAATTCGTCCCCTGTAACAGGTCCCACAATTCGTCCCTTGTTACATGTCCCACAACTCGTCCCTTGTTACAGGTCCCACAATTCGTCCCTTGTTACAGGTCCCACAATTCGTCCCTTGTTACAGGTCCCACAATTCGTCCCTTGTTACATGTCCCGCAATTCGTTCCTTGTTACATGTCCCACAACTCGTCCCTTGTTACAGGTCCCACAATTCGTCCCTTGTTACAGGTCCCACAATTCGTCCCTTGTTACAGGTCCCACAATTCGTCCCTTGTTACATGTCCCACAACTCGTCCCTTGTTACAGGTCCCACAATTCGTCCCCTGTAACAGGTCCCACAATTCGTCCCTTGTTACAGGTCCCACAATTCGTCCCCTGTAACAGGTCCCACAATTCGTCCCCTGTAACAGGTCCCACAATTCGTCCCCTGTAACAGGTCCCACAATTCGTCCCGTGTTACATGTCCCACAACTCGTCCCTTGTTACATGTCCCACAATTCGTCCCTTGTTACATGTCCCACAATTCGTCCCTTGTTACATGTCCCACAATTCGTCCCCTGTAACAGGTCCCACAATTCGTCCCGTGTTACATGTCCCACAACTCGTCCCTTGTTACATGTCCCACAACTCGTCCCTTGTTACAGGTCCCACAATTCGTCCCTTGTTACAGGTCCCACAATTCGTCCCTTGTTACAGGTCCCACAATTCGTCCCCTGTAACAGGTCCCACAATTCGTCCCTTGTTACATGTCCCACAACTCGTCCCTTGTTACAGGTCCCACAATTCGTCCCTTGTTACAGGTCCCACAATTCGTCCCCTGTAACAGGTCCCACAATTCGTCCCCTGTAACAGGTCCCACAATTCGTCCCGTGTTACATGTCCCACAATTCGTCCCTTGTTACATGTCCCACAACTCGTCCCTTGTTACAGGTCCCACAATTCGTCCCTTGTTACATGTCCCACAATTCGTCCCCTGTAACAGGTCCCACAATTCGTCCCTTGTTACAGGTCCCACAATTCGTCCCCTGTAACAGGTCCCACAATTCGTCCCCTGTAACAGGTCCCACAATTCGTCCCTTGTTACATGTCCCACAACTCGTCCCTTGTTACATGTCCCACAACTCGTCCCTTGTTACATGTCCCACAACTCGTCCCTTGTTACATGTCCCACAATTCGTCCCTTGTTACATGTCCCACAACTCGTCCCTTGTTACAGGTCCCACAATTCGTCCCCTGTAACAGGTCCCACAATTCGTCCCCTGTAACAGGTCCCACAATTCGTCCCCTGTAACAGGTCCCACAATTCGTTCCTTGTTACATGTCCCGCAATTCGTTCCTTGTTACATGTCCCACAATTCGTCCCTTGTTACATGTCCCGCAATTCGTTCCTTGTTACATGTCCCACAATTCGTCCCGTGTTACATGTCCCACAACTCGTCCCTTGTTACATGTCCCGCAATTCGTCCCTTGTTACAGGTCCCACAATTCGTCCCTTGTTACATGTCCCACAATTCGTCCCTTGTTACATGTCCCGCAATTCGTCCCTTGTTACAGGTCCCACAATTCGTCCCTTGTTACAGGTCCCACAATTCGTCCCCTGTAACAGGTCCCACAATTCGTCCCTTGTTACATGTCCCACAATTCGTCCCCTGTAACAGGTCCCACAATTCGTCCCTTGTTACATGTCCCACAACTCGTCCCTTGTTACAGGTCCCACAATTCGTCCCCTGTAACAGGTCCCACAATTCGTCCCTTGTTACATGTCCCACAATTCGTCCCTTGTTACATGTCCCGCAATTCGTTCCTTGTTACATGTCCCACAACTCGTCCCTTGTTACAGGTCCCACAATTCGTCCCCTGTAACAGGTCCCACAATTCGTCCCTTGTTACATGTCCCACAACTCGTCCCTTGTTACAGGTCCCACAATTCGTCCCCTGTAACAGGTCCCACAATTCGTCCCCTGTAACAGGTCCCACAATTCGTCCCTTGTTACATGTCCCACAATTCGTCCCCTGTAACAGGTCCCACAATTCGTCCCCTGTAACAGGTCCCACAATTCGTCCCGTGTTACATGTCCCACAACTCGTCCCTTGTTACAGGTCCCACAATTCGTCCCCTGTAACAGGTCCCACAATTCGTCCCTTGTTACATGTCCCGCAATTCGTCCCTTGTTACAGGTCCCACAATTCGTCCCTTGTTACAGGTCCCACAATTCGTCCCTTGTTACATGTCCCACAATTCGTCCCCCTGTTACAGATCTTGACGTTCGTCCCGTATTACCTTTCCTTGTAATTCGTCCTCCTGTTACAGCTCCTGCAATCTGTCCCCGTTACAGGTCCTGCAATCTGTCCCTTGTTGCAGGTCCCACAATTCGTCCCTGTTACAGGTCCCACAATTCGTCCCCTGTAACAGGTCCCACAATTCGTCCCGTGTTACATGTCCCACAATTCGTCCCCTTGTTACAGGTCCTGCAATTCGTCCCTTGTTACATGTCCCGCAATTCGTTCCTTGTTACATGTCCCACAACTCGTCCCTTGTTACATGTCCCGCAATTCGTCCCTTGTTACATGTCCCACAACTCGTCCCTTGTTACAGGTCCCACAATTCGTCCCTTGTTACAGGTCCCACAATTCGTCCGCCCATTAACGAGTCTGGCAGACATGAGAGGTGATGGAAGATTCACGACGCGAGGGAAGATAACAAGTGTACCCGAGTCTCCTGCTGGGGTGGACGCTGAAGCGTTATGACCCCCCCAGTGGCCCAGATGACGACCACCCCTCCCCTCGAGTGACCCTGGGGGGACGACACAAACACCCCCCACCTACCTTCCCCAGAGGCAATGTGGACACCTCCCACCTCCTCCCCTCAGTGCTCCCCAGATGGTTCTCCTCTCCCTCTCACCCCCCAATCCTGGGGTGAGGTTAGGCCACCAGCAAAGCCACAAGAGTCGAAGACAAACGTCCACTGTTTCCCCTTAAGACGACTTGCCAAAGGAAGGCATTTCTTTTGAGCTGATTGGTTCGATCAGGTGAAGCCTATGATGGCCAGGTGAACCTCTGATGGCCAGGTGAACCTCTGATGGCCAGGTGAACCTCTGATGGTGAACCTCTGATGGTGAAGCTCTGACCACCAGGTGAAGCCCTGATGGCTAGGTGAAGCCCTGATTGTCAAGTGAAGCCCTGATAGCCAGGTGGAAGCCCCTGGCGAAGCCCCTTGTCCCTCTCCGTGGGCACCGTCAGCACCCTGCCTCTCCCTCCCACTCCCACTCCACTTTCTCCACAGCTTCAGCGAGGGTAAGTGTCTGGCCCACACCAACAATCATTGGAGGTCAGCGAGAGGCAATAACCTTCCACCACACGAGTCGTTCGTGATGACAAGGGTCGTTCGTGATGACAAGGGTCGTTTGTGATGACAAGGGTCGTTCGTGATGACAAGGGTCGTTCGTGATGACACGGGTCGTGCGTGATGACATGGGTCGTTTGTGATGACGCGGGTCGTTCGTGATGACAAGGGTCGTTCGTGATGACACGGGTCGTTCGTGATGACAAGGGTCGTTCGTGAAGACAAGGGTCGTTCATGATGACATGGGTCGTTCGTGATGACAAGGGTCGTTCGTGATGACAAGGGTCGTTCGTGATGACAAGGGTCGTTCGTGATGACAAGGGTCGTTCGTGACGACGCGGGCCGTTCGTAAAGTACCGAGGTTAAACCCCGGGATTCGTAAATCCCCTCCATAAGGTAAACTTCGTGATTTCGTGACTCCTTTATCTCTCTCCTGGATACTATCTCCTCTCGTCTCCTTCTCAGTGATCTCTCCACTCGTTATCTCTCTGTGACGCATTGATTAGAGTCTCGTCCATCCATCTCTCTCTTTCTCTTCCATCCTCGACTCTCTCTCTCTCTCTCTCTCTCTCTCTCTCTCTCTCTCTCTCTCTTCCATTTTCGACCATCTCTCTCTCTCTCTCTCTCTCTCTCTCTCTCTCTCTCTCTCTCTCTCTCTCTCTCTCTCTCTCTCTCTCTCTCTCTCTCTCTCTCTCTTCCATCCTCGACTATCTCTTTCTCTCTCCCTCACTTATATCTCTCACTCGTGTTATCTCTCTGATAATTATATTTACTTTCTTCTTCATCAGTAACTATAATGTCTCAAAGTCTCTCGCTGTCTCTTTCAGTAAGTTCATCATTTTGTCATGTCATTTCATCCGATTTATTTCATAATCTCTCTTATCGTCTCACAGTCTCTCCGTCTTGTGTTAATCCTTCGATCTCTCAGTCTCTCAGTTTCCCTGTCCATTAAGTGTCTCAGTCTCCCTGTCTCAAAATCTCGTACTCTCTCAGCCTCCCTGTCTCAAAGACACACGGCCCGGTGATGAGACAGAAGCATAGCCACCCGTCCATGTGATCCGTCGTCTACCGTCACCACTTGAACGTGAACAGTCAAGTGAAACACATGTGATACTCATGTGAAACTTCACATAACACATGTGAGACTCATGTGAAACTTCACATAAGTCATGTGAGACATGTGAAACTTCACATAAGTCATGTGAAACATATGCGATACTTATGTGAGGCTCATGTGAAACTTCACATAAGAGAGATTCGTCATATTAGATTCGCTATGTGGAGATCGTGAGAGTAGTCACATAAGGCTCATGTGAAAGGTTAGTCATTAAGACTCTTTATGTGATTGGGTAATCATGTTAGACTCAAAATGTGAAAGATTAGTCATATGTGACTCAACATGTGAAAGAATGGTCATATGTGACTCAGTATGTGGGAGATTAGTTATGTGAGACTCATCATGTGTGAGATTACATTATGTGAGATTCATGTGAGACTCATCATGTGTGAGTTTCATGTGAGACTTCATGTGAGACTCATATGAGACATCATGTGAAAGATTCATGTGAAACTTCATGTGAGACACCATGTGAGAAATTCAAGTGAGACTCATCATGTGAGATTCATGTGAGATTCATGTGAGTCATTATGAGAAAGAGTGGCTGTGTGAAACTCATTATGAGATAACTGAGCCGTTTGAAATCCTTTATGATGGCCCTTTATTCAATTAAGAACAGAAGGTGTTAATTATAACAGGTTAATTTAGCATATAAAGCGATGACGTTTAGCCATATTTAGCACAAGGTAACAGTGTTATCACGCTGGTATGGCTATCGGCGCTGATGATAGCAATAATGTGCTATATTGATGAAGTAAATGATATCTTCCTTCATGAAGGCAGGGAAGAATGGGTAGATACGAGATCACTGACGAATGAAGAGTTACAGAATATCACTTTCACTGTGGGAATAACAGTGACTTTCACTGTATCAAAAAAGGAGAGGGAAAAAAAAAAAAACATAGAGAGGCAGCTCTACCAACGGATGGCTGACGAGAGTTTTACCGTTGACACACTGCGTTCAGCCTTGGATACACCCCCCCTCCCCCCCCCCCCCACCCCAGACCATATGGTCCGCCCCACCCACCCACCAACTCCCAGGCCATCAGCTGTCTCCTATGAGGTCCAATGACAGTGGGTCTCTGTCGAGCTGGTCCTTTTTTAAACTCGTGGTCCCAACACGTTCCCTCACTCACCTCGAGGATATATATATATATATATATATATATATATATATATATATATATATATATATATATATATATATATATATATATATATATATATGGGTCTAGGAGATGATGGTGACCAGGATATATCTTTCATATATGGCTGAGAAATATTGAATTTCCAGTTATATATATATATATATATATATATATATATATATATATATATATATATATATATATATATATATATTTAACACAAACATGACGAGAAATTGTCATGAAGTTATTAACTTCAAGTGACCGAAGACGCGTTACGAGGGTCACTGAGCCAGGATTCCCTTGTGAAATAGACATGAGAGAATGAAACATACATCGATGTGTATATTTCATGAAACGGTGGTAGAAAACGAGGAAGATGACGAAGATACCCCCCCCCCCTTACCCCCAACGAGGATTGATGGTAGACTTACCTAAAGTGTGTGTGTGTGTGTGTGTGTCGCCTTTTCGTCCACTGATCCAGCGACGGGTACGTCCGACCGTGCGTCCGTCCGTCCGTCCGTCCGTCGCCACACCACCACACCACACACCACACCTCCCTCCTCCTCCTCCTCCTTTAACCCTCTTATTTTTCCCGTATCTTTGGCGGCGTCAGGTCCGACACGGACGCCCTTCGTCTTCTGTCGCGCCCTGGACGCCCCTCGTCGTCGCCTCGGAGCCGGTGGGAACCTCTGGTGGTGTGTGTGGGGCTGCGCTGGGGAGGTCGGGCGTGTGCAGCATCAGTGCATCCTCGGATGACGCTCACAAGAGAAGTGCATATCGAACTTCTCCGATAGATTGCACGCGTCGCAGAGGGGAAAATTAATCTTATATATATATATATATATATATCTATATATGTTAGAGAACTGAAGGAAAAGGATATCTATTGTCAGTTCCAGCGTGACACCACTGGAGAAACGACACGAGAAGAGGAATATGTATATATTCAAACGTAAAAGTAGCGACAGAGGCACCAGGCGTCCCTTCCTGTGAGTGGAGCCGAGATGAATGCACCCGCCCCTCACGCCTGCCAGGCACAGACTGGCTCGCCGGGGCCAAGAACACCGCCGAGCACAACTCCATCTCACGCCCTACTACCCTCCTCCTCCTCCTACCTCCTCCCTCCTCCTCCTCCTCCTCCTCCTCCTCCTCCTCCTCCCTCCTCCTCCTACCCACCCTCACCCCTCGCCTCCCTCCCACCGCTGGGAAAGGCCTACCTCGCACCCCCCCCCCCCCCCAGGTTATACTTTTTCGGGCCCCTGTAGCGGACCAGCAACAGGTCTGGCCTTACTACTGCGCTGCCCCCCCGACGTTGCTGTGGAGCTGGTCACCCCCGAAGGACTGAAGTTCAGGAAAAAAAAAGAAAATGCTTTTCAGAGAGAGAGAGAGAGAGAGAGAGAGAGAGAGAGAGAGAGAGAGAGAGAGAGAGAGACCAACAGACAGAGAGACAGACAGACAGACAGACAGACAGACAGACCGATAGACATAGAGACAAACATACAGATAGACAGACAGACAGACACAGACAGAGAGACAGATACACAGACAGACAGACAGACAGACAGACTGACAGACATGAATAAAGAAGAAAGATGCAGGTAAAAAGAATTGAGAGAGAGAGAGAGAGAGAGAGAGAGAGAGAGAGAGAGAGAGAGAGAGAGAGAGAGAGAGAGAGAGAGTGTAAGGGAAAGCGAGAGAAGAAGAAAGAGAGAGAGAGACAAGGAAGAAAAAAAGACATATATAGCAGTGAAAAATACACAGGTGGAACAGAGGGAGAGAAATGTAGAGAGAGAAAAAACACAACAGAAAAAGGGAATATCCCCCCCTCCCCCGCCTGGATTTATGGGTAACTGGCATATTAAGTTAAAACTCATAAGGTAATTATTCCCGGGGGCCAATCACGTGTACCGAACAGGATGGTAATGAACGTTTGAAAGCAGATCTTTTCTTTCATCTAGATATCTTTTTTTTCTTTCTTTCTCTGAAGCAGTTCTGCAAATACCCGTACTGGAAATATATTAAAGAAAAAGGGAAAATGGTTTTTAAGAAATGGGCATATTCAAATGGGCATATATTCCTTTTTTCAGGGGGGGGGGAGAGGAGATAATATAGATATCTGATCGTCTGAGGAAAATGAGGAAGAGGCACGCTGAGTGGCTGGAGAGAGAGAGAGAGAGAGAGAGAGAGAGAGAGAGAGAGAGAGAGAGAGAGAGAGAGAGAGAGAGAGAGCAGCAGCAGCTCCATTTTCAAATACCCATTGGAAAACATTATGAAGGGGAGTGTATGAGTGTGTGTGTGTGTGTGTGTGTGTGTGTGTGTGTGTGTGTGTGTGTGTGAGCAGAGGAGACCCAGGCCTGGGGCACATCTCGCTGGTACTCGTCAGCACACGGACGTCGACCCTGATCACCACGCCCTCCGTCCCTCCTCTCTTATGTACCTGAGTAATCCAGAGCAATGAATAAATTAAGGAGCCAGCAAGGGTTTGAGGATGTTGCTGTGGACGCACGCCTCCATCCCTCCCTCCCAGGACCTGGTGTCACTGAGGAACCAGATGTACTCATTTTGTTCCAGTCGTCCCAGTGTCAGAAGCTGAGCCACTGGATGGCTTGTACAGATCGCTTGATTATTCCTTTTTTTTTTTTGACATGTGCTTTTAAGTAGCATATGCAGCTTTCCAGGAGGTCCACATATCCTTCCAGGATTAGAAATAGCATTCCAGTCACTGTTTGAATACGTCTTGCCTCAATAAACAGCTTTCCAGTCACTCTACAATCACCTCGTCTGATAGACAAGTTCCAGTTTTTTCTACTGAAGCGTGCAGCCACAAGAGCAACGTTCCATTCACTCTACTAACGCCTCCAGTCTTATAAGCAGCGTTCCAGTCACTCTACTAACGCCTCCAGTCTCAGAGGCAACGTTCCAGTCACTCTACTAACGCCTCCAGTCTTAGAAGCAACGTTCCAGTCACTCTACTAACGCCTCCAGCCTGAGAGGCAGCGTTCCAGTCATTTCGCGTCACACCTTCAGCCTCAGCAGCCTCCGAGGCAACGTTCCAGTCCCTCTACTAATGCCTCCTCCAGCCTCAGCAACAACGTTCCAGTCACTCAGCGAACGCACCCAATCTCAGAAACAACGTCCCAGTCACTTATACGAAGACCTCCAGCTTCAGTGGCAGCGTTCCAGCCACTTTCCAGGTCTCCGCCGTCACGGTCACACGGTCATTCAGGCGGCCTTCCAGGACGCCTGGTGATAAATCGCCTTCCAGTCACCGCCGCTGACGAAGGCTGTAAACGGGCGATCTGTTTCCCGTAACGGTACTGTTTTCTCTCCGTTTTCTAACCGCTGATCATCCAAGGGGTCACTTTCCTCTCCTGCCTCACCCTTACGTCCCAGGGGGGACCTGCCTGTCACCGATCCCTCGGTTTGTTTGGGAAGCAAAGAGATAATTGGCCTTTTGATTATCTTCTCGGGAATACTTATCTAGTTTGTAGAGAGGAGGGAGGTATAATTGGCCTTTGTTCACTCATTTGGACGCTCGTGTGTGTGTGTGTGTGTGTGTGTGTGTGTGTAATTACCTGTTTGTACTGTACAGAAAGGGAGCTTTGCATTCGTGGGTTCCCAGTGTTTTGATTACCCTTTGTGATTACTGTGTGTTCTGTGTAAAGGTGAGAGAGTTTTTTTACACTCGAGTTGTCACCGTCTCTTAACCTTGTATAAATGAAAGAGGCAGGAGGTCAAGAGAAAGGTGCAAGAGGTGAAAAAGAGGGCAAATGAGAGTTGGTATAAGAGTGTATCCTTAAATTTTAGGGAGAATAAAGAAAAGACGTTTTGGAAGGAGCTCAATAAAGTGCGTAAGACTAGAGAACAAATGGGAACATCCGTGAAGGGGGCAAATGAGGAGGAGGTAACAAGTAGTGGTGAGGTGAGAGGGAGATGGAGTGAGTATTTTGAAGGTTTGTTGAATGTGTTTGATGATAGAGTGGCAGATATAGGGTGTTTTGGTAGAAGCGGTGTGCGAAGTGAGAGGGTTAGGGAGGATGATTTGGTAAACAGAGAAGAGCTGGTGAGAGCTTTGTGAAAGATGAAAGCCGGCAAGGCGCCGGGTTTGGATGGTATTGCTGTGGAATTTACTAAAAAAGGGGGTGACTGTATTGTTGACTAGTTGGTGAGGATATTCACTGTATGTATGGTTCATAGTGAAGTGCCTGAGGATTAGCGGAATGCATGCATAGTGTCATTGATACAAAGGCAAAGGGGATAAAGGTGAGTGTTCAACTTACAGAGGTATATGTTTGTTGAGTATTCCTGGGAAATTATATGGGAAGGTATTGATTGAGAGGGTGAAGGCATGTACAGAGCATCAGATTGGGAAAGAGCAGTGTTATTTCAGATGTGGTAGAGGATGTGGGGATCAGGTGTTTGCTTTGAAGAATGTATGTGAGAAATACTTAGAAAAGCGAATGAATTTGTATGTAGCATTTATGGATCTGGAGAAGGCGTATGATAGAGTTGATAGAGATGCTCTGTAGAAGGTATTAAGAGTATAAGTTGCTAGAAGCAGTGAGAAGTTTTTATCGAGAATGTAAGGCATGTAGACGAGTAGGAAGAGAGGAAAGTGATTGGTTCCCAGTGAATGTCGGTTTGCGGCAGGGATGCGTGATGTCTCCATGGTTGTTTGATTTGTTTATGGATGGGGTTGTTAGGGAGGTGAATACAAGTGTTTTGGAGAGAGGGGCAAGTATGCAGTCTGTTGTGGATGAGAGGGCTTGGGAAGTGAGTCAGTTGTTGTTCGCTGATGATACAGCGCTGGTGGCTGATTCGGGTGAGAAAATGCGGAAGTTGGTGACTGAGTTAAAATGGTTTGGTCACATGGAGAGAATGAGTGAGGAAAGATTGACAAAGAGGATATATGTGTCAGAGGTGGAAGGAACGAGGGAAGAGGGAAACCAAATTGGAGGTGGAAGGATGAAGTGAAAAAGATTTTGAGCAATCGGGGTCTGAACATACAGGAGGGTGAAGGGCGCGCAAGGAATAGAGTGAATTGGAACGATATAGTATACCGGGGTTGACATGCTTTCCTTGGATTGAACCAGGGCATGTGAAGCGTCTGGGATAAACCATGGAAAGTTTTGTGAGGCCTGGATGTGGAAAGGGAGCTGCGGTTTCGGTACATTACACATGACAGCTAGAGACTGAGTGTGAACGAATGTGGCCTTTTGTTCTTCCTTAGCGCTACCTCGCGGGGGAAGGTGGTATGCTGTTTCACGTGTGGCGCGGTGGCGACGAGAATGAATAAAGGCAGTAAGTATGAATATGTACATGTGTATAAATGTATATGTATATGTATACGTTAAGATATATGTATATGTATACGTTAAGATGTATGGGTATGTATATGTGCGTGTGTGGACGTGTATGTATATGCATGTGTATGTGGGTGGGTTGGGCCATTCTCTCGTATGTTTCCTTGCGCTACCTCGCTAACGCGGGAGACAGCGACAAAGTATAATAAGAAAATAAATGAATATATATATATATATATATATATATATATATATATATATATATATATATATATATATATATATATATATATATATATATATATATATATATATATATATATATATATATATATATATATATATGTATGTATGTATGTATATACATCAGCCTAGGCCAAGTCCCTATTTATCGACCGGCCCCCGAGGGGAGGATGAATAGCTAGGTTTAACTATGGGCCGACTGCTGCGCCCTGGATTTGAACCCGTGAGGGCTCGACCCTGGGCGGGCCCGTGCTGACTCGTGGTCAGTAACGCAAACCATTACACCACGCAGGCCCACGTGGGTGATTAATGTTTGACACCCGTGTTGTCCCGTCTCTTAACCTTGTATATGTGTATCAGGTGTTTACTCTTGTGTACCTGTGTATCTACACACACACACACACACACACACACCCTAACCTATGCCAGATACCCATCATTTTATCGACCAACTCCAAGGGAAGGATGAACACCTTACAGGTGTGTGTGTGTGTGTGTGTGTGTGTGTGTGTGTGTGTGTGTGTGTGTGTGTGTCTATTGATTACCCATTTGTATTGTACGAGGAGGGAGTTTTACACTTGTGAGGGACCCCCATCACTTGAACATTCTCTGCTATCACTCAACTTCTTAAATTTATGTATGCTGTCTGCATAAACCATGTCCTCCCTCTGTCTGTTCCATTCATCCACCACTCACATACCATAAAGGTATTGCTTTGTATCCTTATTTACGTTTTTCTTATTTGATTTCGTGTTATGTCCTTTGGTTGCTTTGTTCCTACATATCTCGAAGAACTTTGTCGTATGTGTGTGTGTGTGTGTGTGTGTGTGTGTGTGTGTGTGTGTGTGTGTTTGTAATTACCTTTCTGCACAATACAGGAGGGGAGTCCTACGTTCCTGGAACCCCCATCTCTCAACTTTACCCTCACAAAACATCTCATTTTGTTTTCCTTTCATCGTCCACACTTGAGTGTTTCCCCAAGCTGATTGTTGTGTTCGTCCACCATCCCTTTGACACACAAGTCCTTCCCTCGCGCGCTTCATGTGTCATTTTCTTCGTCTTTTTTTGTTATTTCTTCTCCTGGAAGCGTTCTTTAGTGTAGGTTCAAAGGACTGCTTCCACTCGGAAGATGTCCACTTCATTCAGAAACTTGAAACGTGTTTGCTGGGTCTCTCCTCTTCGCTCCCTCCTTTACCGTAGGCATGTCCACGGCCGCTCCCTGGAACAGAGCTCTCGTGTACATGTAATGCCCTGTCTTAGATAGATTGCAAAAGAGTCTATCCAGGATCTATCCACCTTCACCGTGGATTGTGCAAGCTGATGATCCATGCTTCAACCTATGCCTATGTATGGACGCCCCTCGTGGTGTAGCGGTTAGCGTTCCCGACTGTGATGCATTGATGGGTCCAGCCCAGCAGTCGAGCATGGCATAGGTTCGAATCCTCCTGGTTGCTGCAGTCGGTCCATAGTCAACCGAGCTGTTCATCTCAGCGAACGTAGACAAAAATCATTGAAAACTTGGGTCAAATAAAGTCTGTCGCATTTTGATATCGGACCATTTTCTTCTTTGTCCTTCCGAATGTATCATTCCAGCGACGGAATTGAGTGATGTGCCACCGTCTAGCCTCCCTTGCTCACGTAGATACATATGATTCATCTCGTGCAACACGAAGGTCGTGGTAAGACATTCCCTTCACTGTGGCTAATTTTTCCCTTCACTGTGACCAGTCTTCCTCCTTCACTGTGGCCAGTCTTCCCCTTCATTGTCGCCAGTCCCCCCCTTCAATGTGGCCAGTCTTGACCCTTCACTGTGGCCAGTCTTGACCCTTCACTGTGGCCATTCTTCCCCCTTCAATGTGGCCAGTCTTTCCCTTCACTGTAGCCATTCTTCCCCCTCCAGTGTGGTCAGTCTTCCCCCTTCACTGTGGCCAGTCTTCCCCCTCCAATGTGGCCAGTCTTCCCCCTTCACTGTGGCCAGTCTTCCCCCTCCAATGTGGCCAGTCTTCCCCCTTCACTGTGGCCAGTCTTCCCCCTCCAATGTGGCCAGTCTTCCCCCTTCACTGTGGCCAGTCTTCCCCCTCCAATGTGGCCAGTCTTCCCCCTTCACTGTGGCCAGTCTTCCCCCTCCACTGTGGCCAGTCTTCCCCCTTCACTGTGGCCAGTCTTCCCCCTCCAGTGTGGCCGGTCTTCCCCCTTCACTGTGGCCAGTCTTCCCCCTCCAATGTGGCCAGTCTTCCCCCTTCACTGTGGCCAGTCTTCCCCCTCCAATGTGGCCAGTCTTCCCCCTTCAATGTGGCCAGTCTTCCCCCTCCAATGTGGCCAGTCTTCCCCCTTCACTGTGGCCAGTCTTCCCCCTCCAATGTGGCCAGTCTTTCCCTTCACTGTGGCCAGTCTTCCCCCTTCACTGTGGCCATTCTTCCCCCTTCACTGTTGCCAGTTCTTCCTCACTCTGGTGGGTCGTGATGACACACGGGTCAGTAATAGCAGCAGCGCCAAGACCGAGCCATGCAGGACGCCAGGGTCCTCACCATCCGAGGTTGGGGGGGTGGGATGTTCCTCCTCCAGCTGTTCGCCTCGCCTCTCCTGCTGACGGTGGTCGCTGATGTGGTCTCCAGGTGAACACAGTCTGTCACTTTGCGCTAATTGATTGTTAACTTTGGAGCAGGTTGTTAACTTGTGCTGGTTGTTAAGTTGTACTGGGTGTGTTGTTCAAGTTGTACTGGGTGTGTTGTTAAAGTTGTACTGGGTGTGTTGTTCAAGTTGTACTGGATGTGTTGTTCAAGTTGTACTGGATGTGTTCAAGTTGTACTGGGTGTGTTGTTCAAGTTTTACTCGATGTGTTCTTCAAGTTGTACTGGGTGTGTTGTTCAAGTTGTACTGGATGTGTTGTTCAAGTTGTACTGGATGTGTTGTTCAAGTTGTACTGGGTGTGTTGTTCAAGTTGTACTGGGTGTGTTGTTCAAGTTGTACTGGATGTGTTGTTCAAGTTGTACTGGGTGTGTTGTTCAAGTTGTACTGGGTGTGTTGTTCAAGTTGTACTGTGTGTGTTGTTTAAGTTGTACTGGGTGTGTTGTTCAAGTTGTACTGGGTGTGTTGTTCAAGTTGTACTGGATGTGTTGTTCAAGTTGTACTGGGTGTGTTGTTAAAGTTGTACTGGGTGTGTTGTTCAAGTTGTACTGGATGTGTTGTTCAAGTTGTACTGGGTGTGTTGTTAAAGTTGTACTGGGTGTGTTGTTCAAGTTGTACTGGATGTGTTGTTCAAGTTGTACTGGGTGTGTTGTTCAAGTTGTACTGGGTGTGTTGTTCAAGTTGTACTGGGTGTGTTGTTCAAGTTGTACTGTGTGTGTTGACCTCCGTCATAGCCACGAATCTACTCTCTGCTTGTTGATATAAACTGTGAATCATGAGTCACGCTAAGCTTGTTAACTCTCACACTAACCATTAACTTGGCTGTTGAGTGTCACTTTGTACGTTAACTTCTCCCACCGCTTCCAGTAACACACACACACACACACACACTCTCTCTCTCTCTCTCTCTCTCTCTCTCTCTCTCTCTCTCTCTCTCTCTCTCTCTCTCTCTCTCTCTCTCTCTCTCTCTCTCTCTCTCTCTCTCTCTCTCGTGTGTGGCAGCAGCCACCTTGATACCGTAACTGCTTAATTGCACTCAGGCCTGGTTAGCTTGCACTCTGACCCTCCCCACCACGACGTCAAAAGAACCCTCCCTCACCCCCCTCCCCTCCCCTCCCCCTCCTTGACGAAACGTGACGACAAGGGAAAAAAAAAGATATATATATATATCTGCAGCTCAACCCATTATGCACCCCCCCATCTCCTCGAGTGAATTATCACGGGGGGAATAATTAGCAGACAGCAAACAGTGATGTAAATATTGGCGAGAGGGGCTAACTTATAACTTGGGGCCCTCCAGGTGGAGGGAAGGGAGGGAGGGAGGGAGGGAGGAAGGGGGCGAACCTCCGACACCACCCCACCCTAACCCCACACACCCTTAAAAAAAAAATACTTTAATTACCATTAATAGTTTTTTTTCAGCTTCATTGTTAATTACATTTAGGGGGAGGGAGGGAGGGAGGGAGGGAGGGAGGAGGGGATAAATTATGTGCAAATGTTTTCATAAACAGGCGAGCATGTGAGGTAGGGAGTCCACACACCCACCCACCTCCGGCCTGGCGAGTGTTCAGGGTGATATTAGTCGTTTAATATAATGGCCAGGACGATATGAACCTAGGGTGGGGATTCCACCCCTGTATCCCTGTATCCCTGTACCTTGTACCCCTGTATCCTGTATCCCTCTGCCTTCTATCCTGTGCCCTGTATCATGTATCCCTCTACCGTGTACCCCTGTATCCTGTATCCCTCTACCTTCTATCCTGTACACTATATCCTGTACCCCTCTACCTTTTATCCTGTACCCTGTGCCCTGTACCCTGTACCCTATACCCCTCTACCCTCTACCCTGTACCTTGTATCCTGTATCCTGTGTCCCATACCCTGTACCCCGTACCCTGTACCCCTCTAACCTGTACCCTGGTCCCAGCGAACATGGACATTGTAGCCTTTCGAAAAAAGAATTTTAGTAAATAATTAGTTGTTTGTACTGTAAGGGGAGGGAGTATTACACTGGTGTGTGTGCGTGTGTGAGTGCGTGTGTGTGTGTGTGTGTGTGTGTGTGTGTGTGTCTGTCTGTCTGTCTGTCTGTCTGTGAGGGATCGGGGCCTGGACGTGCAGGAGGGTGTGAGGCGTGCGTGGGATAGAGCGACTTTGAGCAATGTAGTTTATAGGGGTCGACGTGCTATCACTGGGCTGAACCAGGGCATGTGAAGCGTCCGGGGGAAACCATGGGAAGGTCTGTTGGGGGCCTGGATGTGGTGGATAGGGAGCTGTGGTTTCGGTGCATTACACATGACGGCAGCTGGTAAGTGTAGGTGAGCGAATGAGGCCATTTTCTCGTCCTGGTGATGCCTTGCTAAGATAGAAGCCTGAGGTAGTCTATATCTGGAATAGTTTGAGGCTGGTTTAACCTGAGCCTGATATATCCTAAGAGCAGTATAGCAAGAACCTGTGCCTCACAGGTCAGGACCTGGAGAGAGAGAGAGAGAGAGAGAGAGAGAGAGAGAGAGAGAGAGAGAGAGAGAGTGAGGTCAAGTCCCACATCATGGACAGGGTCGACCTAGTCTGGTGTCATTATCAAGATTCTTTTTTTTTCGGATGTAAACGGGCCTGAAAGATTTGCATTTCAATACGTACGTAGTTTCTGCAACGTCTGTCCCACGGTACCGAGAGAGAGAGAGAGAGAGAGAGAGAGAGAGAGAGAGAGGCTGGACATTGCCTCTACCGATTTGGTAGTATGTTCCACACAACGTGTAGCAGTAAGAACCAACACGAAATAGCAAGACGGCGAGATGGATCAGTTTTTAACTCAGAGAAAATTCAGGAGTTGAATGCATACACTGATGCATTGCTGGGACAAGGTCACTGATAGTTACCTTAACCAGAACCAGTGGTAACGGTCACTGATACTTACCTTAACCAGAACCAGTGGTAAAGGTCACTGATAGTTACCTTCACCAGAACTAGTGATAATAGTATGTTCTTACCGAATGCATCAGGGACGATAAGGCAGCACGGACTGATTGGATGCCGCAAACCCAACGATGATAAGCCAGCTGAAAATATGAAATTGAACATGTTAGCCATAGATAAGAAACAAGATAATCATAAGAATGAAGATATAAGATATCAACGAAGGCGAGGCGACTCCACTGAGGCCAGACCAATAGACATTTATCAAAACTTTCTGACCGTGGTGTCACATAGTTTTACACGAAAAGATGTAAGATACTTTTTTTGCTGTGTGTACATAGCAGATTAGAAGGAAAACTATTGATGGAGATAGATTATCAGAAGATTGTGAACTGAGTGCAGTGAACATCTCAGTTATAAACAGTGTACAGTGACATACAGAGAGACAAATTATTGCTTCCGAAAATATAATGAATGTACAAAAAGTAACCTCCTGTGGGGGTGTCAGGTGTGGTGGAGCCTCCTGTGGGGGTGTCAGGTGTGGTGGAGCCTCACGTGGGGGGATGTCAGGTGTAGTGAAGCCTCGTGTTGTGGTGTCAGGTGTGGTGGAGCCTCACGTGGGGGGATGTCAGGTGTAGTGAAGCCTCGTGTTGTGGTGTCAGGTGTGGTGGAGCCTCCTGTGGGGGTGTCAGGTATGGTGGAGCCTCACGTGGGGGTGTCAAGTGTGGTGGGGCCTCACGTGGGGGGATGTCAGGTGTAGTGAAGCCTCGTGTTGTGGTGTCAGGTGTGGTGGAGCCTCCTGTGGGGGTGTCAGGTATGGTGGAGCCTCACGTGGGGGTGTCAAGTGTGGTGGGGCCTCACGTGGGGGGTGTCAGGTGTGGTGGAGCCTCCTGTGGGGGTGTCAGGTATGGTGGAGCCTCACGTGGGGGGATGTCAGGTGTAGTGAAGCCTCGTGTTGTGGTGTCAGGTGTGGTGGAGCCTCCTGTGGGGGTGTCAGGTATGGTGGAGCCTCACGTGGGGGGATGTCAGGTGTAGTGAAGCCTCGTGTTGTGGTGTCAGGTGTGGTGGAGCCTCCTGTGGGGGTGTCAGGTATGGTGGAGCCTCACGTGGGGGGATGTCAGGTGTAGTGAAGCCTCGTGTTGTGGTGTCAGGTGTGGTGGAGCCTCACGTGGGGGGATGTCAGGTGTAGTGAAGCCTCGTGTTGTGGTGTCAGGTGTGGTGGAGCCTCGTGTGTGGGGGGTGCCAGGTGTGGTGAAGCCTTATGTTGGGGTGTGTCAGGTGTGGTGGAGCCTCCTGTGGGGGTGTCAGGTGTGGTGGAGCCTCACGTGGGGGGATGTCAGGTGTAGTGAAGCCTCGTGTTGTGGTGTCAGGTGTGGTGGAGCCTCCTGTGGGGGTGTCAGGTATGGTGGAGCCTCACGTGGGGGGATGTCAGGTGTAGTGAAGCCTCGTGTTGTGGTGTCAGGTGTGGTGGAGCCTCACGTGGGGGGATGTCAGGTGTAGTGAAGCCTCGTGTTGTGGTGTCAGGTGTGGTGGAGCCTCACGTGGGGGGATGTCAGGTGTAGTGAAGCCTCGTGTTGTGGTGTCAGGTGTGGTGGAGCCTCACGTGGGGGGATGTCAGGTGTAGTGAAGCCTCGTGTTGTGGTGTCAGGTGTGGTGGAGCCTCCTGTGGGGGTGTCAGGTGTGGTGGAGCCTCCTGTGGGGGTGTCAGGTGTGGTGGAGCCTCATGTGGGGGTGTCAGGTGTGGTGGAGCCTCATGTGGGGGTGTCAGGTGTGGTGGAGCCTCACGTGGGGGGTGTCAGGTGTGGTGGAGCCTCATGTGGGGGTGTCAGGTGTGGTGGGGCCTCACGTGGGGGGATGTCAGGTGTAGTGAAGCCTCGTGTTGTGGTGTCAGGTGTGGTGGAGCCTCCTGTGGGGGTGTCAGGTGTGGTGGAGCCTCCTGTGGGGGTGTCAGGTATGGTGGAGCCTCACGTGGGGGTGTCAAGTGTGGTGGGGCCTCACGTGGGGGGATGTCAGGTGTAGTGAAGCCTCGTGTTGTGGTGTCAGGTGTGGTGGAGCCTCCTGTGGGGGTGTCAGGTATGGTGGAGCCTCACGTGGGGGTGTCAAGTGTGGTGGGGCCTCACGTGGGGGGATGTCAGGTGTAGTGAAGCCTCGTGTTGTGGTGTCAGGTGTGGTGGAGCCTCACGTGGGGGGATGTCAGGTGTAGTGAAGCCTCGTGTTGTGGTGTCAGGTGTGGTGGAGCCTCCTGTGGGGGTGTCAGGTATGGTGGAGCCTCACGTGGGGGGATGTCAGGTGTAGTGAAGCCTCGTGTTGTGGTGTCAGGTGTGGTGGAGCCTCACGTGGGGGGATGTCAGGTGTAGTGAAGCCTCGTGTTGTGGTGTCAGGTGTGGTGGAGCCTCACGTGGGGGGATGTCAGGTGTAGTGAAGCCTCGTGTTGTGGTGTCAGGTGTGGTGGAGCCTCACGTGGGGGGATGTCAGGTGTAGTGAAGCCTCGTGTTGTGGTGTCAGGTGTGGTGGAGCCTCATGTGGGGTGTCAGGTATGGTGGAGCCTCACGTGGGGGGATGTCAGGTGTAGTGAAGCCTCGTGTTGTGGTGTCAGGTGTGGTGGAGCCTCACGTGGGGGGATGTCAGGTGTAGTGAAGCCTCGTGTTGTGGTGTCAGGTGTGGTGGAGCCTCACGTGGGGGGATGTCAGGTGTAGTGAAGCCTCGTGTTGTGGTGTCAGGTGTGGTGGAGCCTCACGTGGGGGGATGTCAGGTGTAGTGAAGCCTCGTGTTGTGGTGTCAGGTGTGGTGGAGCCTCACGTGGGGGGATGTCAGGTGTAGTGAAGCCTCGTGTTGTGGTGTCAGGTGTGGTGGAGCCTCACGTGGGGGGATGTCAGGTGTAGTGAAGCCTCGTGTTGTGGTGTCAGGTGTGGTGGAGCCTCACGTGGGGGGATGTCAGGTGTAGTGAAGCCTCGTGTTGTGGTGTCAGGTGTGGTGGAGCCTCACGTGGGGGGATGTCAGGTGTAGTGAAGCCTCGTGTTGTGGTGTCAGGTGTGGTGGAGCCTCACGTGGGGGGATGTCAGGTGTAGTGAAGCCTCGTGTTGTGGTGTCAGGTGTGGTGGAGCCTCACGTGGGGGGATGTCAGGTGTAGTGAAGCCTCGTGTTGTGGTGTCAGGTGTGGTGGAGCCTCCTGTGGGGGTGCCAGGTGTGGTGAAGCCTTATGTTGGGGTGTGTCAGTGTGGTGGAGCCTCCTGTGGGGGTGTCAGGTATGGTGGAGCCTCACGTGGGGGTGTCAAGTGTGGTGGGGCCTCACGTGGGGGGTGTCAGGTGTGGTGGAGCCTCACGTGGGGGGATGTCAGGTGTAGTGAAGCCTCGTGTTGTGGTGTCAGGTGTGGTGGAGCCTCACGTGGGGGGATGTCAGGTGTAGTGAAGCCTCGTGTTGTGGTGTCAGGTGTGGTGGAGCCTCCTGTGGGGGGTGTCAGGTGTGGTGGAGCCTCCTGTGGGGGTGTCAGGTGTGGTGGAGCCTCCTGTGGGGGTGTCAAGTGTGGTGGGGCCTCACGTGGGGGGATGTCAGGTGTAGTGAAGCCTCGTGTTGTGGTGTCAGGTGTGGTGGAGCCTCACGTGGGGGGTGTCAGGTGTAGTGAAGCCTCGTGTTGTGGTGTCAGGTGTGTGGAGCCTCACGTGGGGGGATGTCAGGTGTAGTGAAGCCTCGTGTTGTGGTGTCAGGTGTGGTGAAGCCTTATGTTGGGGTGTGTCAGGTGTGGTGGAGCCTCCTGTGGGGGGTGTCAGGTGTGGTGGAGCCTCACGTGGGGGGGTGTCAGGTGTGGTGGAGCCTCATGTGGGGGTGTCAGGTATGGTGGAGCCTCACGTGGGGGAGGAGGTGCCACATACAGGGGTGCCATGAGAGCTGTGAGTGGCACCCATGACAGCAGGACCGACCCACACAAACCATGTTTGATTCAGTCATTTAGGACACTACAGGTCCCGCCTGAGACCACATGGGCGTTACATGGGCGGTCATGCACACGACGGCCGTGGGATAAGTGGGATGGCGTGTCCCACGCGGCAATGAGGTGGCAAGTACGTCCCAGGCGGCAGGGGGATGGGCGCCGATGTCCCGGGCGGCAGGGTAAGGTGGTGGCTCGGGGACACGAGTGAGGCGGCCGGTCACACACACACACACGCCACCTGGTCAGCTCCTGCTGGTTTCTCTCGGGCGTAGACCATCCGGCCTTAAAGCTAGCTACGAATAGCCACCATGATGAGGGAGGCTGGCAAATAGTTCCTCTCTCTCTCTCTCTCTCTCTCTCTCTCTCTCTCTCTCTCTCTCTCTCTCTCTCTCTCTCTCTCTCTCTCTCTCTCTCTCACACAAGGCAGCAGCAGCCGCCTACGTCGTCCTCTTCCTAGGTTCATTCACATTGTTCCTAATTACGGCGTTCATTGCTTCCCATTACCCTTAATTACGCCCGTTACATCCTTCCCTTGGGCGGCGATGACGGCCTATAACGGGCAAAAGTCGTTACAGCGCCCCCTCGTTACGCCTGACTACGAGTGCAGCAACCTGTCACCACCTCGGTAACTTTGACGTCTGAAGCATGAAGCTTACCTCCCTCCACGTCAAGCCATTCTACCTCCATTCATACACTTCCACAACCTTTCATTACGTCATATTTACAATAACTACAACATCCACGCATGCACATATGTATATGGCGTCCTAGCTTCGTCTCTTCGATGTATATCAACTGACTGTTATATTTCTCTCTTGTGTCTCCCCTGATGATGTGATTATTACACGAAAATGCACTTAGGAACTTATCGTGTTTCATTTTCCCCGTGGACTCATAGGAATATCTTGATCACGCGCAAAATTGTGATCCTTTCCAATATATATATATATATATATATATATATATATATATATATATATATATATATATATATATATATATATATATATATATATATATATATATATATATATATTTTTTTTTTTTTTTTTTTTTTGCTTTGTCGCTGTCTCCCGCGTTTGCGAGGTAGCGCAAGGAAACAGACGAAAGAAATGGCCCAACCCACCCCCATACACATGTATATACATACATCCACACACGCAAATATACATACCTACACAGCTTTCCATGGTTTACCCCAGACGCTTCACATGCCCCGATTCAATCCACTGACAGCACGTCAACCCCGGTATACCACATCGCTCCAATTCACTCTATTCCTTGCCCTCCTTTCACCCTCCTGCATGTTCAGGCCCCGATCACACAAAATCTTTTTCACTCCATCTTTCCACCTCCAATTTGGTCTCCCTCTTCTCCTCGTTCCCTCCACCTCCGACACATATATCCTCTTGGTCAATCTTTCCTCACTCATTCTCTCCATGTGCCCAAACCATTTCAAAACACCCTCTTCTGCTCTCTCAACCACGCTCTTTTTATTTCCACACATCTCTCTTACCCTTACGTTACTTACTCGATCAAACCACCTCACACCACACATTGTCCTCAAACATCTCATTTCCAGCACATCCATCCTCCTGAGCACAACTCTATCCATAGCCCACGCCTCGCAACCATACAACATTGTTGGAACCACTATTTCTTCAAACATACCCATTTTTGCTTTCCGAGATAATGTTCTCGACTTCCACACATTCTTCAAGGCTCCCAGAATTTTCGCCCCCTCCCCCACCCTATGATCCACTTCCGCTTCCATGGTTCCATCCGCTGCCAGATCCACTCCCAGATATCTAAAACACTTCACTTCCTCCACTTTTTCTCCATTCAAACTCACCTCCCAATTGACTTGACCCTCAACCCTACTGTACCTAATAACCTTGCTCTTATTCACATTTACTCTTAACTTTCTTCTTTCACACACTTTACCAAACTCAGTCACCAGCTTCTGCAGTTTCTCACATGAATCAGCCACCAGCGCTGTATCATCAGCGAACAACAACTGACTCACTTCCCAAGCTCTCTCATCCCCAACAGACTTCATACTTGCCCCTCTTTCCAAAACTCTTGCATATATAACTGTCAAGTTTCTGATGTGGTTTGTTTTGGAAATACGTGAGACGGTAAGTTTGTTTTTTTTAAGCAGAAAAAAAAAATGAATCCATGAGCAGTTTTGTGTTTGTCGAGTGTTTTGGGGTCGTGAGTTTGTGGACTTCTCGTGTTGGCAGAAGAAGGATTGTTGGTAGAGTGAAAGACAATAGTCTGTTCCTGGTTTTGTCCTGTTATGTATATCTGGCGAAGCATAATGAAAAGTTTGCCTGGACTACATGTTGGCAGTTGGTAAGACTGAGTACAAAAAAAGTTCCAGATGTCTTCTGGACTCGTATCTATGTTTGAGTAATCCTCTGGCTGTCGCCTTTATAGTTGTACGAAATTTGGTCATATTAGAAATTAGAATGAAACCTGTGTGTGGGTGAATTTTGGAAGAAATAGGGAATTTCAGAGTTCTTTTTTACTTTTGTTAACTGTAAAAGAAATTCAGTGACCTGAGATTGGAAGCCGCTGCTCAGTGGTACCAACCGTTCGTATCTTGGGGGGTCGGGGTGGAACGCTCGCACCCAAATGCTTGCTTTTCACGAGATGTTTTCACACACAAAATCCAAGAGACAGACTTTTGTCTCCGGCTGTACATAATAAACCTTTTGTTTCTGCTGGCGAGATGAGGTGTGGTACGCCCGTATACTTTACCTGTAACCGAAATCTTGTGTCTTTTTAGAAAACAGACAACCTTTTCTTCTTCTTCTTCTTCTTCTTCTTCTTCTTCTTCTTCTTCTTCCTCCTCCTCCTCCTCCTCCTCCTCCTCCTCCTCCTCCTCCTCTTCTTCTCTTCTTCTTCTTCTTCTCTTCTTCTTCTTCTTCTTCTTCTTCTTCTTCTTCTTCTTCTTCATATTCTTCTTCTTCTCACCCTCTTTTTCTCCTCCTCCTCCTCCTCCTCCTCCTCCTCTTCTCTCTCTTCTTCTTCTTCTTCTTGATCTTCTTCTTCTTCTTCTTCTTGATCTTCTTCTTCTTCTTCTTCTTCTTCTTCTTCTTCTTCTTCTTCTTCTTCTTCTTCTCATTTTCTCCTCCTCCTCCTCCTCCTCCTCCTCCTCCTCCTGCTCTCCTATTCTTCTTCTTGATCTTCTTCTTCTTCTTCTTCTTCTTCTTCTTCTTCTTCTTCTTCTTCTTCTTCTTCTTCATCTCTTTTTCTCCTCCTCCTCCTCCTCCTCTTCTTTTTTTTCTTCTTCTTCCTCATCTTCTACTGACACGTTGCATGGTAACTCCGGAGATGTGTCGTACTAATGTAGTTTGTTCAATTCATAGACTTGTCGCTGGTGTATTGAAACGTGGCTACACATATGCGTAGACCTTTTATATATATTTATATATGTAGACCATTTGTACATATTGGCTTGTGTATTTCTTACATTTCCCAAGAGTTACGGGTTACTGTTTTGCCTAATACAGGTATGTGTTACAGAATATATTAAGGTGATACAGACAGGGTTACAGTGATGTGTTAATTGATGCAGTTGGGGGGTTACAGTGAAGATCACACAGTGGTATAAAACGAGACCTTTGGTTTGATGTCTTTGTCTTCGTCTCGTAAAGTCACTCGTTCAGAGAGAGAGAGAGAGAGAGAGAGAGAGAGAGAGAGAGAGAGAGAGAGAGAGAGAGAGAGAGAGAGAGAGAGAGAGAGAGAGAGACAGACAGACAGACAGACAGACAGACGGATAGACAGACACAGACAGACAAACAGACGGATAGACAGAGATACGGAAAAATGGAAAATATTCATAGTCACCTGTATACACGTCGCCTTAAGACCCGTCCCTCCACCCGTCCCTCCACCCGTCCCTCCGCCCGTCCCTCCACCCGTCCCTCCGTCCCATCCCTCCGCCCTTCCCTCCACACGTCCCTCCACCCGTCCCCTCCACCCGTCCCCTCCACCCGTCTAATCACTTAATATCCCGAGGCCACCAAACTCCTGTCCACCAGAGATCATTAAATGCTTCCGAAAAGAAAAGAAAAGAGAAAAAAAAGGGGGTGGGTGAAAATGGCAGTTGACTGGCCCCATGCGTCGTGATCAGAGGCATTCACAGTAAACTTCGTCAGGGTAGAAAGAATAAAGGAAAAAGAGAAAGAAAGAAGAATCTGAGAAAAATATGTATGTTGACTGAACCTTTGAGTAGAATTTGTTGATCACTTCCCTTGGAGGAGGGGGGGGGGGGGGAGAGAGGGGAAAAAAGCGACATATTATAAATAGGTTATGGACGATTGTGAGCGAATTTCTAGAGTAATTTCCCCTTTTTTTTAATTTCCTTTTCGTGAATTATTCATTCTCGTGTTTTACGCCGTTTTGTATATATATATATATATATTTTTTTTCCCACGGTAGATTAAAAAAGCATTGCCTGACGTGGGGGAAAAAAATGATATATTCCTGATGATTTTCCCCTGATGCCAATTAGTCCTTCGTATGTCTGCTTTTGTCTTGAATTTTACGATGTGGTATTGAGGGATTTGCAAACGCTCAGTAGTTACGATAGAATAACCCTCAATGATTCCTCGCTCTATAGAGCTACAGTGAGCAGTGATAAGCTCATTCTATAAGCTCATTCTTTAAGCTCATTCTATTTGGGTTATAGAATACTAGCGTCACTTAACCGCTAGGTACGTGCTAAGGTGAAGAGTCTCTCTGTGTGTGCTTTTCCATTATGCCTAACGCCGATCTTAATGACGTTAGTTAATTACCAGTTAATTACCCTGTTCACTAATGACGTGGATGGGGGGGGGGGTGGGGGGGATATAATAATACGCGCCGGTTTAATTTTTCCGTTGATTGTAACTGGATCGGAGGGTTGTTCTTGTTGTTGTTGTTGTTGTTGTTGTTGTTGTTGTTGTTGTTTTTTAACGGTCATCCTTCCCTATAGAATTTCCTCGTCAGCATACCCTGCCAACCCGCTACCTGGTTTTCTTTAATGTTTGCTCTCCTTGATGGATGTTGAGCCAGAGGGAGCGGTGGGTGCGGGAGGGGGGGGCCCCTTCTCCTTTACTATCCTGTCCTCATGTTTATAGATTAGCAGTTTAGGGTTATCACTCTCCACCAGCCGATAAACTCTTCTAAGACCATCAGGTCTTGTGTTATCTGTCCTTCCCACGTACACCCCCCCCCCCCCCACGTATCTTGCTTCCCACGTACACCTCACGTATCTTGCTTTCCACGTACACCGTGTGTTGAGGGGAAGGTAGGTGTACTGGCCATCGTTACAGAGGGTGGTGGGTGGGTGTACTGGCCAGTGTTACAGAAGGTGGTGGGTGGGTGTACTGGCCAGTGTTACAGAGGGTGGTGGGTGGGTGTACTGGACAGCGTTACAGAATACAGAAGGTGGTGGGTGGGTGTAATGGCCAGTGTTACGGAAGGTGGTGGGTGGGTGTACTGGCCAGTGTTACAGAGGGTGGTGGGTGGGTGTACTGACCAGCGTTACAGAGGGTGGCGGGTGGGTGTACTGGCCAGTGTTACAGATAATGTTACTAAGCAGTGTATGAGGGTCTGTCATGTAACGCTTCGCTTCCTGTGTAACTGTATGTTTATCCTTCATGAGCACTGTATGTAGAGACAGTGAATACTGAATATCACAGGAATTCATGATGATACACGTGTTATGTCGAATATTCGATGTATAGATTGAATAACAGTTAATGTGTGTATATCGAAATGATAGTGAATGTATATGTCGAACCATGCGCGGCGATGTATAGTGTCGAATAGTGGTCGATGTACATCCGTCGCATAATACCAGATGTTTATATGTTGAATACTGCCATATATATATATATATATATATATATATATATATATATATATATATATATATATATATATATATATATATATATATATATATATATATATCGAATGTCGAATAACACGAGGTATGTGTGTCGAATATGTGAAAAGCATTAACCATATAAACACGATATTGGTGGAGTATTGTACACCACTGAAGAAAACACAGTTGGTGTTCACAGTGGCTCCTCAGTGTGAACCTAGACGAACGCTCATTTAGAATGGTCAGGGGAAGTCCTTTTGATTCCCTTTATGATACATTAATGGACGTGTGTTTGACGTGTTTAACGTAAAGATGCTATTGAAGGTGTACGTACGATTTGCTGACCATAAAAATGGCGTCTTTACTTCACACACACACACACACACACACACACACACACAGGGCTTCCATGGTGTGTGTGCTAGGTGCTTTTGAGACACTTTGAGCAGTCACTTAAAGGCGCTATTATTAGCGAACCAGTTGGGCAAACAAAGAGGCCATTCATGCCGCCGTAAAGCACTAGTCAGACGAGGCTATCATATATATCTCTTCATATAAGGGGTAGGACAGTAAGGGGAAGGGCGGCGGGTCTACCTGCACCGAGTGCTTCCCTCATTAATTCTCAATATAATATCCCGGTAAGAGGGTGGGCCGAAATGCTGTGCTGAACTGGAGTAAGCAGTGCAGGAAACTATTACAAGGCTTCTCAAGGGGGGAGAGGATTAGGTCGTTTTTAAAGCCTGGTAGAATGGGAACTCTTGCCTTACCGCCTCTGATAACAAGGGGGTTAGCAAGTGCGCCAACATCAAGCCGGAGAAATAGATTTGCAGGTGGAATTTCTCCAGCGCATGATTGTGTCAGCGTTCACTTCCAGGGAACAGAGAGGCGGACAGATGGACAAAAGACGGTGGAAGAGAAAGATGAAAAAGGGAGAAAGAGAGAGAGAGAGAGAGAGAGAAGGTCACAAAATGAGAGAGGGAGGAGGAGAGAGACAAGGGAAATGAAATAGGAAGAGAATGAAAAGAAATAAAGATAAGAGCAAAGGAAAAAGCTATGGCGCGAGAGTCCAGGGTTTGTGTACAAACACCAGCCAGTGTTACCAAAAGAAATTATTTACCTAACCCTTAACACGATCCCAGACGCTGGGGCCAGAAAAGGCTACAAGTGGGCGTAAAGCTCAAAATAGACGTAGTAAAAGAGAGAAATAGTGCTTTATATTGTAGCCTATGACTGTGGGTGAAGCATAGAAGAGGAGCGGGTTGCTGAACTGAAGCTATGTAACTATATAGCCATAACTATGTGGATTTTATCGGTTAGAAATATTGATGCATCTATAAACTGACGCCATAGTTGCAGGAACATAAGTTACCGGAGCTTTGATTGCCAGAGTACGGCTCTCCTGGGCACAGGTCACCAGACCTGTGGTTGTTGGAATTCAGGTCACATGGGGCTCTGGTTGCTGGAGCACAGGTCACAGGGGGCTCTGGTCCCTGGAGCACAGGTCACAGGGGACTCTGGTCGCTGGAGCGCAGGTCACAGGGGGCTCTGGTCCCTGGAGCACAGGTCACAGGGGGCTCTGGTCCCTGGAGCACAGGTCACAGGGGACTCTGGTCGCTGGAGCACAGGTCACAGGGGGCTCTGGTCGCTGGAGCACAGGTCTCAAGTGTTCTCCAGCTGCTGGGGCACAGACAACATCACAAAAATAAACAAAAGTAGGTAAAATTCCAACCTAGGGTGAAACTGCTATCATTTCTTTCCTGCCTTCTAAGTAGCGTTAATGTAGAGGTCGGCAAAGCATGACCTGAAGCGTTTTGGGGTTGTCGTTGATCTCAAATAGCAGTTGAGGTGTTATGAAGATAAGACAAATAAATGGGGTAGTTATCGAAGTAAGAAAAATACTTTTAGAACTTTATTTTTAAAAGAATGTATGAAATCCTCATTTAACGTTCATTAAGGACTCATATTTACATTAGCTTGGTGGTTGTTTGAAAATATATAGTTCGTGTTTACACTCAGTTGCTCGCCATTGTTTACCCTCAGAAAGGCACATGAATTCCACCTCCCAACTCCCTCACGAAGATGGTGGCGGGGGAGGGAGGGGATAAGTTACATTTCTTCTATACTATCAAAGGATAAGGTTTATCTTTGTTACTAGGGTAAGTGAGCGGAAGTTTTCGTAGATTCTTTTGTGAGTCCTTTAAGAAATGTGTCCGTATCTTTTACGAGGAATATATACCCCTTTTTTTTCCTTTTTCTTCAACGTTGTAGTTGTATATGCAGCCGGATTCAAGAGGCGAAAGCGACTCTGCAATACAGAAGACAATTATGGTGATACAGTTCGACTGTAACTTTGAAATGATAAATAAATTTGGGTTACTGAAGGAAAATGTGGTGAGGCTTCCTTAAGCTATGTTAGTTTCTACAAGTATTTCACCAACCTAGTTACGAAATACAGTCACATTTTCGCTGATCTTCATATCCTCAGTAATTTTACCACATTTGATATAAACGTAAATAAAAATTAATGTTCCAGTTCTCTCTCCTGTCCTCAACATCATTACTAAGTGGTAGGAATGCACTGAAATAAATTTCTTACAGTTCGCGTCAGGAATAGGGTGGTGCCCCTAAACTGGAATTCGACTTGAAAATCCTTCGAAGAAAAGTTTCTTAAGGCAGCGTGGCGTCTTTAAAGTTATTAACTTTTCCTAGGCATCCTTATCGAAGGATTCCCCGGTATGGTGTCCTTCAGAACACTTCTCGTATTGGTTAGGAGATCGTCGAAATGTGGATTCCCATTGGCATGTTCATGGTTATGCCAGTCTACCCACACGCCAGTCTTCATGGTTCTGCCACTGTAACCACACACGAATCTCCATGGTTCTCCTGATGTAACCACACAGTAGTCTCTTTGGTTCTGCCACTGTAACCACACACCAGTCTCGATGGTCCTGACCCCCGTAACCACACACCAGTCTCCATGGTTCTGAACCCCGTAACCACACACCAGTCTCCATGGTTCTGACCCCCGTAACCACACACCAGTCTCCATGGTTCTGACCCCCGTAACCACACACCCAGTCTCCATGGTTCTGAACCCCGTAACCACACACCCAGTCTCCATGGTTCTGCCACCGTACCCAAACACCAGTGTGCAAGGTTCTAACAGCATAAACAACACCTGCATAGTTTTGACAGGGTAACTAGCACTAATGTTCAACAGTTCATTTAGAATGACCCGCTCTATCAGGGGCATTAAGTCCCGGAATATGTGGAACAATTAGTCGTATTGGTGGCGCTGCCTCTGATGGTGGGGTGTCACAGGCAAAAATGTAAAATGGGACCTGACGCCTACAGGGCATTAATATCCTGACGATTTAATGCCTTCACTTTAATTTGATCGTTGTGTGATGTATGAATGTATGTGTGAGAGAGAGAGAGAGAGAGAGAGAGAGAGAGAGAGAGAGAGAGAGAGAGAGAGAGAGAGAGAGAGAGAGAGAGAGAGAGATCAAAAGTAAACATTAGGCTTCAGCTGGTGGCTTGGGCCCCCTGGCTTCATGGTACAGGGTCTTACTTAAAGAGGCCAGTTCTCCACGCTACAGAGGTTGCCTGTACCGCACTGGTGAAGGGAGGGGGATGTACCGCACTGGTGAAGGGAGGGAGCTGTACCACACTGGTGAAGGGAGGGAGCTGTGCCACACTGGTGAAGGGAGGGAGCTGTACCACACTGGTGAAGGGAGGGAGCTGTGCCACACTGGTGAAGGGAGGGAGCTGTACCGCACTGGTGAAGGGAGGGAGCTGTACCACACTGGTGAAGGGAGGGAGCTGTACCGCACTGGTGAAGGGAGGGAGCTGTACCACACTGGTGAAGGGAGGGAGCTGTACCGCACTGGTGAAGGGAGGGAGCTGTACCACACTGGTGAAGGGAGGGAGCTGTGCCACACTGGTGAAGGGAGGGAGCTGTACCACACTGGTGAAGGGAGGGAGCTGTGCCACACTGGTGAAGGGAGGGAGCTGTGCCACAGTGAAGACGAGGGAAGCTGTGCCACACTGGCCCCACAGTATGTGGTGCAGCGCGCCTGCACTCCTGTGTAACAGTGTTGTCATCGACCTAAAATGACGTATTAGTTAGGTCCGCCTCCTGCATGTGTGGGTGTTTGGATAGGTGTAAGTGTGTTTACATGAGTGTGAGTGCTTGTCTCACCACCGTCCACTGACGTACATGGGTGTGAGTGGGAGAGTAAGATCCTCCAACAATGTTACACACACACACACACACACACACACACACACACACACACACACACACACACACACACACACACACACACACTAAGCGAAGGGCATGAAGGCACATTTCTCCTCAACCATGTAATTCTACACTGGAACAGATCTCTCTCTCTCTCTCTCTCTCTCTCTCTCTCTCTCTCTCTCTCTCTCTCTCTCTCTCTCTCTCTCTCTCTCTCTCTCTCTCTCTCTCTCTCTCTCTCTCTCAAGCACCGTGTTCAGTGCTGACCTCGCGTTGTGTGAGAGGTGAGTTATTTCGTCTGCCGGAGTGGTCTTGTCTGCTCGAGTGCCTTTTTTGAACACTCCCAGGGGGCCGTGTTGGGTCACTGGACTCATCATGAGCAATCTAAGGTCACGTGTAGTTCTCTTGTCATTCGTCAGGCATCATTCTAAGGCCTTTTGATGTCCTATGGGATCCTTCAAGGTCACCTTTAAGTCATCATAGATGACCGTCAGTGAGACAGAGATTTTATGGAGGTTTGAAGTCAATGGGATCATGCCTCCTGGATCACCAGAAGAGTTCTGAGGGCATTCAGAATCTTCTTATACCTTCTTCACGCGTCTTCATACCTCCGGTGAGGTCTTCCCTGATGTCGTGTGGTCTTTATAAGATGGGCCTCTGCTTGAACACCCTCCCTCACCTCCGTCGTTGATGGCCTTCACTAATCCTCCCTTGGGTCTGCCTTCTAGATCCCCTTTTGTCGTACCCTTCCCTGATTCCCTTCCTTGAACCCCTTCCCTGACCCCCCTTTCCCTGATTCTCTTCCCTGATCCCCTTTTCCTGATTCTTTTTTTTTTTTCAGATCCCCCATCCTTGATTCCATTCCTGATACATTCTCCTTATCCCCTTTCTTGATCCCCTTCTCTCATCCCTTTCCCAGATCCCCTTCTCTGATCCCACCTGGGGTACCATAAGGCTTAGTCCTAGAACCTATACTTTTTGATGACCTAATCATTAACACTAGAATTTCAAAATTTGCTTTTGAAAGTGATACAGTTTGGTGATAAAAGTGTCAAACACAAATACAAATGGTTCGATCATCCATTATTAGAAATACATGATGAAGGTTTTAGAATGTTAATGAGTGATGACCCAAAATGCGCAGAATAGATAAGCAAAGAATTATAAATAATTAAAGAAAAATATAGGATAGTGTTAGGTTTTGAAAGCTTAGAAATTTATACCATGACACGAAAGACACAATGCTTACCATTTACATAGTGCCCAGTCAGATCAATTGTAGTAAACGCTGTTATCTTCCGCTTATAGAATTGGAGAAAAAACTAGAACAAATACTTAGAAGATGAACAAAACCAGTTCGGTCAGTCGGATATATATCTGTGAATAAAACACAATATCTGAAATAATTTTTTATTAAAAAAAACAACACAGACTGCAATAATATCTAAATACAAGTATTCAAAATACTTGATATTGTGAGTAATACATACAAGATGGACAGAGAAACAGTGACCACAAATGAAAATATGAAGTTAAAGAAAAGATTTGATACAGACGTGAGGGAAAAGATTATCCACTGTAGAGTAACAGAACTTTGGAATAATTTACCAGCTGATGTTGTCAGAGCGAAGATTATATCAATATATTCATCACAAAGTTCGAAAAAATACTTTAATGTATATTACCGATGAATGAAGCCCGTTTAGGAACAACTGTATAATACAGTCAACGCATTTCACTTTATTCGTAGAGAATCCAGCGAGTGTGTTAAGATCACAGTGTTATTCCTCCACCCTTACAAAATGTCATTGCCACTGTACTCCCTCTCTCTCCTGTATATTACGTCGCTTCTTCATTGCTGCTTTTTCTTTTTTTTTCTGTCGCTTGTTGAGCCGGAGGGAGCGGTGGGTGGGAAGGACCCCTCTGCGTTAATATCCTGTCTCCATCTTTATAGATTACGTCTGTGAGATTATATTACTAGCCTCCAGCAGATTACTTGAACGTAAAGTATCAGGTCTTCAGTCATCAGCCTCTTCCATGCACCCCTGATGCTCTTCCCTGAACCCCTTCCCTGATCCTTCTCCCTGATCTCGATCCCTGATACCATTCCTTGTTTCCCTTTCCATAATGCCCTCTCTATGATGTCCTTTCCCTGAACCAACCCCCTTTCTAGTCTTGCTTTATTCCAATCCCCACCTAATACCCTTTCCCTGATCCCATTCCCTTGATCCTCTTCGTTTATCTTCCTCTCTGATCCCATTCCCTTGATCCTCTTCGTTTATCTCCCTCCCTGATCCCATTCCCTTGATCCTCTTCGTTTATCTCCCTCCCTGATCCAGTATCCGTACCATCAACACTCCTCTGCAACATTCTCACCTCATCCCTAATAACCCAAGTTTCATCCCTTATAACCCAAGTTTCATCCCTTATAACCCAAGTTTCATCCCTTATAACCCAAGTTTCATCCCGTATATCCAAAGTTTCATCCCTTATAACCCAAGTTTCTTCCCTTATAACCCAAGTTCCATCCCTTATAACCCAAGTTTCATCCCTTAAGAATGAATAACCCTTTACCCTCAGTCTGCCTTATGGTATATGGCAATCACTGTCGTCTTAACAAGATATGAAAAATTGGTGATAACTTTGAAATATAGCAACTTCGGTCACAGAATAACATTAAACTTCAGAAGGAGGAAGTAACTTGAAAATTCTTAACCAACGTATGGGGTTATCATCTGCGATTCTGAAGGAATTCCTAAACTTATGTTTGAATCTAGGTCTCGGGCATGTGTGTGTGTGTAACACACACACATGCACTCCTATTTTCCACTAGTGGATTTTACACTCCTCTATTATCAGTGACTGGCTATATCCATGGTACGATCCGGATGGTGTTGTTGCTGTGTCTTAAGAGAGTGAGAGCTTAGGAATCACCATAGCATCACTGTGTGGGTTGCACTGTCCAAGTCTCCCATCGGATGTCCAGCTTGCCCCAATCACTGCATATCGAGCACTGCAATTATCCGTCCGGTGAGGTTTATGGTGACCGGATTTCGCTAAAGGAATGGAGAGAGAGAGAGAGAGAGAGGAGAGAGAGAGAGAGAGAGAGAGAGAGAGAGAGAGAGAGAGAGAGAGAGCAGAGCAGAGCAGAGGCTATGTATAAATTACCATGTATCTACATGTTTCCTCCCTCGAGGCGCCAGGTAGACTCCATAGAATTCCAAACTTGTCCCTCACCTTGGATTATTAGTGCCAACTTCCCCCATCAGTAAGGAGGCGTTGCCATGAATATCTTTAAGCTTGATGCCGTCCATTAGTTCCCCGAGATTATATTATTTTTTTTCTTCTCTTTACCGAATATTCAATTCCTTATCTGTGTAGGAGGGGTGTGTGGGGGTGTGGGTCATCATCAGTAATGACCCGAGGGTTGCCAGTGTTGTTGGAGGTCATCAGGGGTCACACGCTGTGTTTGCCCTATACTGCAGAAGTAGGCTGGGGGTGGTTGACTGGGGTGTGGGCCGAGGTGTTTGACGGGGGTGCAGGCGAGGAGGGGGTAGTTTGGTTTGGGGTGTGGTAGGTAACAGCACTAGCTCTGCAGACGAGATGGGATGGTAGGGAAATGTAGGAAGGGCCAGGAGGGAGGGAGAGCGAGAGGGAGGAGATATATGGGCAAATAAAATCATGATGGAGGTGGCAGTGGAGGGAGGAAAAGTAGAGATGGATAGCGAGAGGGAAGGATGGAGAAGAGGAGAGATATATTAGTGATGGGGAGGGGCCCTTTGGTCTACGGTACTCTCAGACCCTCAAGACCCACGGTGGTCTGAGGCGCTCAAGACCCACGATGGTCTGAGACCCACGATGATCTGAGGCTCTTAAGACCCACGATGGTCTGAGGCCCTCAAGACCCACGATGGTCTGAGGCGCTCAAGACCCACGATGGTCTGAGGCCCTCAAGACCCACGATGGTCTGAGACCCACGATGATCTGAGGCTCTTAAGACCCACGATGGTCTGAGGCCCTCAAGACCCACGATGGTCTGAGGCGCTCAAGACCCACGATGGTCTGAGGCCCTCAAGACCCACGATGGTCTGAGACCCACGATGGTCGGAGGCCCTCAAGTCCTCAGTGGCCTGCTGGTGCCTTTGACTTGAAGGCCATCGGTGTTGAGGGTGTAGTGAAGATACGGCTTTTGATCTTGCCCACAGGGGTCAGGTCAGTGACCTCGTGGGTTGATTTAAGTTTATCGAATGTGTAGTGAGGATGTGTTGATCGAGGGCGAGGTGGAGATGTGTTTGCTGAGGACGAAGTGGAGATGTGTTGGTCGAGGACGAAGTAGAGATGCGTTTGTCGAGGTTAGAGTGGATTCTTCTTCTTCCTCTTCCTCTTCTTCCTCTTCCTCTTCCTCTTCCTCCTCCTCTCCTCCTCCTCCTCCTCCTCCTCCTCCTCCTCCTCCTCCTCCTCCTTCTTATGCTTTCTTTCTTTCTTTCTTTCTTTCTTTCTTCTTTTGTCCATCTTCTTTCCCGTATATGCCATAAGAGATTTGTCCATGCATGGCGTGAGGGGTACTTGTGTGTAGGCACCATGCTATAGGAATCGTAATGGGGCTAAAATAGACAAATGTAGAGATCATGGGATGAAGGAAGACAGAGAGTTGGGAGGAAATTCGAAATTGGGTCGGTTATAACCGAACGGAAGGACATTAGTAGTAGTCAGTCATAGGTGCGAAAAGAGAGACACTAGCTCGGTAATGGATGAGAGGGAGTAAAATTGGCTCGTTAATGGGTTTTTAGAAGGGTCGACGCAGCGAGGATAGTGAGCCAACCACCCAAGGGTTGTGTGTGTATGTGTGTGTGTGTGTGTGTGTGTGGGGGGGGGGGGGGGGGGGTGTCGAGTGGCATTGCCCACTCAGGATGACGCGATGTGACCGTTGGGTAATCCAGGGGAGAATAGAGGTGTGTGTGTGATGACAGTCGCCCTGGGATAGGGAGGGTCATAGGATAGGGTTGGGTTGAGATGTGAGGATAGGTGTGATGGCAGTGGATGGATGGGAGGGAAGGGGGAACCAGGGAGCAAAATTTTGGGGTCAGATTAACGAGTTGGGGATGTGGAACCCTGCCCTCCAGGGTTCGTATTCTGGGTGAGGCAATCGGCCCCCCAGACAACCCAGCTGTTCAGTATTACCGTCAACTTGCGTTCAACCATCACAGCACACTCTGCGTTCAGCCAGTGCAGCACCCCTTGCGTTCAACCGACGCATGTTATCCTGCGTTCAGCCAACACAGCACACCTTGTGTTGAACCAACACGGCATACCTTGCGTTCGATCATCGCAGCACACCCTGCGTTCAGCCAGTGCAGCACGCCCTGCGTTCAACCAACGCAGCGTGTTCATTAACGTAGTACATTAAGGGTAGGGAGAGAGAAGAGGAAAAATATGTAATCCAATCACGGAGTCCATCGGCAGGGAAATATCCCCACCCGACTGTGTACATTGATGCTAGGCTGAGAGAACACTGCACTCTAGGCTGAGAGAACACTGCACTCTAGGCTGAGAGAACACTACACCAGGAGAACACTACACTCTAGATTAAGAGAACACTACACCGAACTGAAAGAAAACTTCATTAGATTGAAAGACCATTGCCGTGGACTGAACAAACACCACAGTGGAATGAAAGAACACTACCCAGGACTGAAAGCACGCTACATTGGATTAAAAGAACACAGCAATGGACTGAGAGAACACTGCAATGGACTGAGAGAACACTGCAATGGACTGAAATAATACTACACAAGGCTGGGAGAACGTCACTCTGGACTGAGAGAACACTGCAATGGACTGAAAGAACACTACACTGGACTGAGAGAACACTGCATTAGACTGAGAGAACACTGCATTGGACTGAGAAAACGCAACACCGGACTGATAGAACACCACACTGGTCCCTAGATGGGTGGGTACCTTGTTCCCCCAGATGGTCGGTGACAGATGGCACCTCCAGAGAGAGAGAGAGAGAGAGAGAGAGAGAGGATCAGTTCTCTCGAGATGGTCGCTGAGCCGTTGGCTGACAGTGGTACCCCAGTGGGCCACTGACAGTGGTTACCCCTGATGGCTGATGATAGTGGGAGTCTAGGGTGGTTGCTGACAGTACCATTTTCAAAGTGGCTGACAAAAACCTCGGCTGACGATGATATCTCTACAGATGGTGGCTGACAGTGGTGCCCTGCAGATGGTGGCTGACAGTGGTGCCCTACAGGTGGTGGCTGACAGTGGTGCCCACAGGTAGTTGCTGACAGTCACACCTCCCGATGGATGCTGACCAGTAGCTCCCTCTAGATGGTGGCTGACAGTAGCAACCACCCCCCCCCCTCCCCTAACCCCCTACCCCCACTCTGGACAGTGTCTGACAGTGACACCCCCCTCCCCCCCCCCCCACCTTCCATCCACGCACCCCCTTCCCCCAGCAGAGGAGGCACTTAACTCCCCCTCCCTTCATTAGGGAGGCCTCCCCCTCCCTCCCCTCCCCCCCCTTAGCCTCATCTCTTTCCCCCTTCTCCAACATCATTGCCTCCCCACCTCCACCAAAATCAAATTGTCCCCCCCCCCCCCCCCCGTCCCCATGAACAACACTCCCTCTGCTTTCTCCCACAAAATCATCCCGTCCATTCCTGGTCCATATCTGAAAAAGCTACCCCATTAGAATCCACATATCGCTTCCCCCCGTCTCTCTCTCTCTCTCTCTCTCTCTCTCTCTCTCTCTCTCTCTCTCTCTCTCTCTCTCTCTCTCTCTCTCTCTCTCTCTCTCTCTCTCTCTCGCACTCAGACCCCAGCCTCTTACAACACACCCATGAACAACGGACCCAGCCCCCCCACTCCCCAACTCCCCCCAGTAAAATCTGCATATTTTGTGAAGGTTCCGCGAATATATCGTCTGTATTGAACCAGTACAACTTTGTCTTGTATTGTCTGGTTGTGAGGGCAAGTCAATGTGTATGTGTGTGTGTGTGTGTGTGTGTGTGTGTGTGTGTGTGTGTGTGTGTGTGTGTGTGTGTGTTTCCTTCTCTTGTCAAGCTGTATTCTTAGCGTCGAATCCCGTCTCTTGGATGTAACTAGTTTTGCTCGTTTTATCTCAATTTTTGACAAAAAAAAAAAATTATTTGAACATGAAGAAGACAAGTTTTCGTACTCAGTCCTGGGAAATAGTACATGTTCCTGCCTTTTCCAAGACTTCCTTTGGAACTCCCGCAGCGCCCGGGAAACCAGCCACGTCCGCCGGGCAAGACCGTAGGTCGTGAAGTGTGGTAATGTTGTCTGTATGTCTGTCTGTGTGCGGTGAATGGAGGGCATTGTAGGAACACAACCGTTTTTTGTCTTCAGTATGGAAAGTACCTCACGGCCATGAGGGATCCTGTGATATGTTGAATCGGCATGTGTCCCTGGCGAGATGGATGATGTCCACCAGAGTGCAGACGAGAAAGTGTAACCCGCATGTGTCTGGGGAGTGCAGTTTTAGATTGGTGTATGACTGGTGGGATGATCTTGAAGACTTGGATCGGTAAAGCGGATGTTTTCATGCTTGTTGGTTCAATATTAGTTTTATCAGCGTTCACTCTTTGGGAATTGGGCATCCTTGAGTACGGGCTGTTGATCCATGAAGTAGAGAGGTAAGCTTTTTTACATCTAAGTAAGTGTTGATGGTTAGTGGTTTGAATAAGAAATGTCTCTTTGCTACCTCATAGAACTGAGGATAGACCACACTGCAGTGCAAGCATAGACCACACTGCAGTGCAAGCATAGACCACACTGCAGTGCAAGCATAGACCACACTGCAGTGCAAGCATAGACCACACTGCAGTGCAAGCATAGACCACACTGCAGTGCAAGCATAGACCACACTGCAGTGCAAGCATAGACCACACTGCAGTGCAAGCATAGACCACACTGCAGTGCAAGCATAGACCACACTGCAGTGCAAGCATAGACCACACTGCAGTGCAAGCATAGACCACACTGCAGTGCAAGCATAGACCACACTGCAGTGCAAGCATAGACCACACTGCAGTGCAAATGCATTGTGAGAATCATTGTCTCATTATAGGCAGCGAACGATTGTTCTGAGTGCTCCATTTTCTGTGGTTTGCTGCATTGTTACATTTTCTCTTGAGTGAATAGATGACGAGGAAGATATAGAGTTTTTTTTTTGGATGGAGTGGATGAATTGTTTGTGGAGAACACTAAGTGATTATTTTTCTTGTCCAAATCGGGTACCAGTAAGAGTTCTGAGGGCGTTTAGTTTGTCAGTTGCATTCGTGTTAATGTTTGTGGTGTGGGAAGGTGATGTGTGTCGCGTGTGACGTCTAGAATAGCCTGGGGTGAGGGGGAGTGATTGAAAGTTCAAACTGACAGCAAGGGTGCATGTTGGACTCATACCTCTCTGAGGTTAAGAGGGTGACTGAAAACTTCTGTGGAGGTCCGGATGATCTGTTCAGGGTGAGCCAGTTTACCCATTGTGTGATGTAGCGATTCATTTTTGTTGATGATTGGTTCGTGCCAAGGTGTTGTGGTGTGATTGTAAGGCCATCTGTATAAGAGGATTTTCCCCACTGTGATGTGCAGGTGATGGAAAGATCAAAAGAGAAGAGATTGAAGAGGATTGGAAAAAGAACTGTTCCTTGGACAACTCAACTGTAGAGTTTAAGGATTTTAAAGATGGGGTTATGGAGAGGGCGATCTGAAGCATCTCTTGTGTGGGAATGTGTTGGAGGACAGTGTCATGTGCTTTACTGATGTCTATTCTCACTGACATTGTGAGGGGAAGAGGGTTGTGGTTAGTTGAAGCCCATCTAGGTTGTGTTGTGTGGGGTTTAGGTATAGCATTGTCGTGGATTGTTTGGGGTCTAAAGTCTTATTGTGTAGATGAGAGTGTGATAATCTCTTTTTATTCAACTGTACATCAGTTTTTTCAAGAAGTTTCTGGGATACTGAAGGGAGAAGCGATGCAGTTGCGGTAAGAGGAGAGGGATCTGGTCGGCTCGGCTGTTTCCGGGAATAGTACTATACTGTCAAGTGTCCAAATGTTTGGAATTCTATTGTGGAGCCACGAGTGGTTGACGAGTCCTGTAAGCGCTTGGGGGCTGCTACTGGGCCAAAGTTTTATATGGAATTTTGACATTTTGTCAGCGCCTGTTACAGAGAGTTCTTGAAGGGTTTAATTGCAGTGTGTGTGTGTCGCTGGGAGTGAAGGGTGAGCTAGCAATTCTTTCAGAGTGGATTTTGTGCAATATTTTTTTTTTCGTGACTCCAGTTTACTGCTGAAATTGGTTTGTGGCTGATATATTTTTTTTCTTTTTGGAGTCGAGTTTCATGCATGTAGTGTGGTGTGTGGGTAACGGAGTGTTTATTTAGAGTGGGGCAGACGCGCTTCGTGTTGTATGAGGACTGGGTTGGTGTGGATCTCCTGTGACGCACATCAGAGTGTCGATTGCTTTGGCTTGTGGCGCTGCAATGCGTTGAGGAAGGAGCACCGGTGTGCCGTTTGCCTCTCACTCTCTCTAATTACTATACTGATGGTTGTGTTTGGACTTGCTCTGTGGCTTCTGCTGGCTGTGAATGGTTATAGCCTAAGCATTTTGCTCTGTTCTATGAGGTCCGCCACCTGGTGGAGAGAAGGTTGGGTTATGTATCCGACTATGTCCTTGTGGTATGTTTCTTAGTGGCGTGGTTGAATGTTCTTGATGTAGTGTGGGATGGTGTCATATAGGGATCAGGAATCAAGCTATGATGAGGTTTAGGAGCTTGGATTCCATATACTGTGTAGATGCTGACCAATCTGCTTTCCTATGGTTTTTGTATACATGCTCCTCTTTTTGTGTCTAGGATATTTGGGTTGGATGAGTTACGGGAAAGCAGCAGTCACCCGTGTGCCTCTCGTCCAAGCCTCGGCGGGAGAGACACACATTCAGCAAACTTACGAGAACAGCGGCCACAAAATGGATATATACCCGTAGATGAAAAGAGAGAGAGAGAGCAGCAGCATCGCGGCTTACGGAAAGGAAGGTAGAAATGAAGTGCCGTCAGGAGAATAGCGATGCTGAAGACCTTTCATACCAGTTGATACAGAGGTGAAGATCCAGCCCAGATGTGTGTGTGTGTGTGTGTGTGTGTGTGTGTGATATTTCATACTTGGACGTGTAGATATGATACTGTTGCATATATGAAAAATAATCTCGGCGCCTATACATCCCCTCCCAGCTTCTGGGAGGCAGACATTGTGATGTTGATCATGTGGGTTTTCCAGGCCAGAGTAGAGGATATGGTTAGGTCCTCTTTATCATAGGGTTGAATTATGATGTTTTCAAACGAAACGGAGGGAAATATGTATCTTTTGTCAGTTGTTTAACCCGACGAACGCTTTTAAAGGGGCTTTTTGCAGCTTCAAGGCTGCGCTACAATCAGTAGCAGGGAAATTACGGACACCTCTGGAGGGGACACTTCCTCGACATTGCGCTCCGTTCGTCTCGTGGCTGAAGGAGACTTTCCATTGCCGTGTAACGTCACTCAGGCGTATCCCACTCACACCAAGGATGAAGCTCTGTATTACGAGCTGCTACACACACACACACATATATATATGTATATATATATATATATATATATATATATATATATATATATATATATATATATATATATATATATATATATACCCTGTGATTCTATCTCTTACAAAGTCCGGTAGTAAGAGTACACAAACAGTGCAAATACCAACTTATCTTACCCCCCCCCCCCCCCCCTTACCTCACTTCCCTCGTAATACGCTTTTCCCGCGCTACGGTTTGCCTTGTTCAAGCAAATGGACAGAGACGCTAATGAACACATGAACATGTTGCCAGCTCCTAGGGAACAGCAAACATGGCAGAACCAAGACGCAACCCCTGAGCCTCCTCACCAACACACACAGAACAGTGCCGGATGTTTCTGACTCTCCTCTGTAAATTTCGCCTTTCATCTTTTCTGTCCTTCTCTTATTTTTCAAGTTATTTCTCACTGGTGAAGGGTGAGCATTAGTCTTACTCCGAAACTCCTTGGTCATATCACTCCACGGCGTGCTAACAGCCTCGTTGTAAGTCATTTCAGCGAGTTTGTGTAGTCAGTAGTGTGCTCTCTTGTGTAGGTATAATTTTACCAGCTGCTCTGCGTACTGCTCCGGTCACCAATCAGCTTAATTGACACATAATTTTAACATTTCAAGCACGCTGTCTATCTGGGATTATGTCGTGTTTTCAGTGTTTCTAGGTAAAGAAGAACGGAGCTGCGGATCCCATTTATGTGTCCAAAATAGTCCCACGTAGGGAGGGAGGGAGAGGGAGGGAGGGAGAATGCAGCAGTGATGGTCCGCGGGAGTGTAATGGTACGGCCGGAGTATGATGACAGCAGCAGCCTCGTATTCATATCCAGGACGAAGGGCGAGGTGTAACAAGGGCCTTCCCCCCTTCTGCCACACTCCCACCTCTAGCGTTCCTTCGTGCAGCTGTCGCTCTGTTTATGTGTCAGTGCCAAGCCTAGGTTTATCCACCGACTGTCTGTCTGATGTCTAGTTTCTGTCTGTCCATGAACAACCTAGTTTGTACCAAATGACCGTCTGTCAATACGAGAGAGATTCAGATGGACCGTGGGCTGGACAGCAATGCCATGCTGGTAGATGTGTTTTGTTTCCAAACACCTACTACCTCCTCTACGATTTTTTCCCCCTCTCTCTCCCTTTTTGGCGGGAGAAGTTTAAATGTATTTCAGAAATTAACATACCATTTCATTTCCTTAGTTTACCGAGTGCGAAAATGGAGTTTGAGGAATTTTGGTTTCGTGTCTCCTTTTTACAAGGGAAGGCTATGATCCGCTTTTTCTTCCTCTGACCAGAGCTGTTCCCACCTATCTACGTTCACGATGGTTAGTGATGAGTTGGAACCAGTGATATTGAAACGATGAGCCACTCCCACCACACAGCTGGTGGGAGGAGCTGCATTATATAAATACCAGAATAGGGATGTATGTTAGTGTGTGTGGATATACATATATGTATATCTCTTTTTATATGAATCTTTATTTTTGCTTTGTGTGTTTATATATATATATATATATATATATATATATATATATATATATATATATATATATATATATATATATATATATATATATATATATATATGTATGTATGTATCTATACACCAGTAGAATCAGAGTGGTGCGCGTGATGTGTATTTGTGCACATGTATCCGTGTATATCTCTTTCATGTTTGTTCACCGTTTCCAGCTCTAGCGAGGTCGCGCCAGGAACAGACTATCAAACGATCTCAGTCTCACACATCCATTCTCTAGCCACCTATCCACAACCAGTCCCCACAAACATTGTCGTGATTTTCCCCGGCTGCTTCGTATGCCTTGGTTTAGTCCATTGACAGCACGTCATCCCCCGGTGTACCACATTGCTCCAGCTCACTCTCTCTCCTCCGTGCATGCCTTTCACCATCCTGCATGTTTAGGACCCGAGCACTCAAAATCATTTTTCACCGCATCTTTCCATCTCAGATTTGGCCCTCTTCTCCGTTCCTTCTTTTGGAAAAGTAAAATCTGGAGGGGAAGATTTCCAGCCCCATCGCTCCCTTCCCTTTTAGTCGCCTTCTACGACACGCAGGGAGTACGTGAGAAATATTCTTTCTCCCCTATCACAAGGGGAAAAGAAAAAAAAAAAAAAAAATATATATATATATATATATATATATATATATATATATATATATATATAGAGAGAGAGAGAGAGAGAGAGAGAGAGAGAGAGAGAGAGAGAGCGTCTGTGTACTAAATTGTTTCTTCCTCCATAGTGAGGTAGCGCCAAGAACAAAGAAAATGCCTCATTTGCATACATCCACTCTTGAACTACCTTGAATAATGTACTGAGACCATAGACCTCTTTACAGTCTATATTATGGTTTACCTTTACCATTTCATATGCCCTGTTTCAGCCAACTGACAGCACGTCGCTACCCGTATACCACATCAGTCCATTTTGTTTCATGCACCCCTACGTCGCTACCCGTATACCATATCAATCCATTGTATCCCATGCACACCTGCTACGTCGCTACCCGTATACCTTATCAATCCATGCACACCTCCTACGTCGCTACCCGTACACCACATCAGTCCATTCTATCTCATGCACACCTACGTCGCTACCCGTATACCACATCAGTTCACTCCATCTCACGCACACCTACTGCTCTTTGAATGTTCAGGCCCTGATACCCCTAAAGCCTTGATCCTTCCATCATCACTTCATCGTTCCGCCCCCGCCTCTCCGCACACGACTCGGTGATAGAGACGTAAAGTGGTAAAGTTCAATAGCCTGTTCCGCGCGGTGTTGCTTACGCGCTCCTACCTCCGGGTGGTGATGCATTGCACCAGGGTAAATATAGTATCATTTAATGTAGCAGACATTTTGGGAGGTGCAGGTCCCAGTTAGAGAGTGGTGTGGGTAGACCACATTGTTTGAGCTAGAATGTCCCGGGCCTGGGTGTAACCCACTGACACTTGGGTCTGTAACCTACTAGCATCCGGGCTTGTAACCCGCTAACACCCAAATTTGTAACCCACTAACATCTGGTTCTGTGACCCACTAACACCCAGGTTTATAACCCACAAACACGAAGAGTTGTAACACACTCGCACCCAGGATTGTAACCCACCAACATCCATGCTTGCAACCCACTGACATCCGACTTTGTAACCCAATGACACCCGGGCTTGTAACCTACTAATATTCAGGCTTATAACCCACTAACATAAGGTTTGTAACCCACCTATCACAGAGGCTTGTAACCCATTAGCGTCCAGACGTGTAACCCAATGATACTCAGGCATGTAACCCATAAACATCCGGGTCTATGACCTACTAAAATCTAAGCTTGTAACCTACTAACACTCGGGCATGTAACCCACTAACACCCGGGCTTGTAACCCACTCACACCCGGACATGTAACCCACTAACCCCTGGGCTTTTAACCCACTAAACACAACCTCTTGTGACTGAACACAAAATGCATTCTCTCCCACAGAAAACTATAAGCGAGTGACCCTTTCCTCTTTCTTCTTGGGAAAGTATAAACGTCTGGATCGTGATAATAAGGTCGTGAATTACACTGAAATGCATATAGACGCTATTGTGTTTCCCTTATGGCCTACCGGCAGAGACAAGGCCAGGAATTTACGGGGCGAGCCCCGCGGCATCTCAGGAGTATCTCAGTTCACACAGCAATACAGGGAAGACCTTAATGGGAATGAAAAGGTATCCTGGAGGCTTGTTAGGAAGTGGGTTATGTGCGCACTCAAGTCCTACATCAACCTTTATGATGCTTCCCTCGGGGGGAGGAGGCTAATCGCACGGAGCAAGAGGCGGGAGTCCATTTCAGCTCTTCCCTCCAGAAGAGGTGAGGAGGGCGGGGGGTAGGTATCAGGGGCGGAATTTCGTGAGGCTGTTCCAGCGAGTGGATGCCCCCCCTCCCATCCCCCGGACGGAGAGGAGAGGAGGGAGGGAGAGTTTGTCTCAGTTTTATGACCGTCGATACAGATAGATATTTGCGCCTCTCTTCATAAGATAAGTGTTAAGAGTTTATTGAGCCGAAATTCTGGCAGTTTCTTTTCATATTTTCCCAGAGTAGGGCGAGCCTGGAGGTTCTCTGGGAGCGGTTGTAAACCTTGAATTTAAAGCTGGTTTGTGTTGGTCGTTGTTTGCCGCGTTTATGGCCGACTGTTGAATGCAACGTTCGTACCTAGCTCGGGCCGTCTCCAGCCTCCCCCACAGCTGCTGGAGGTGTCAGACCAGGGATGTCCCCGCGATAACATCTTACTTGAAGGGATAATACGTACATGTCTTACCCGTCTGAGGGACAAGCAAGCTGAGATCAGTGTTACTAGAGTGATCACGGCGATATTAGGACAAGTGAGTTGGCAGACGGAGTATGTGTGTACATAATTTGGCTACAAGTCCTATGTCTGTCGTCTTTAATACTATAGAAATGAACCGATATAATATATATATATATATATATATATATATATATATATATATATATATATATATATATTTTTTTTTTTTTTTTTTTTTTGCTTTGTCGCTGTCTCCCGCGTTTGCGAGGTAGCGCAAGGAAACAGACGAAAGAATGGCCCAACCCACCCACATACACATGTATATACATACACGTCCACACACGCAAATATACATACCTATACATCTCAACGTATACATATATATACACACACACAGACATATACATATATACACATGTACATAATTCATACTGTCTTCCTCTATTCATTCCCATCGCCACCCCGCCACACATGAAATAACAACCCCCTCCCCCCCTCATGTGTGCGAGGTAGCGCTAGGAAAAGAAAACAAAGGCCACATTCGTTCACACGCAGTCTCCAGCTGTCATGTAATAATGCACCGAAACCACAGCTCCCTTTCCACATCCAGGCCCCACACAACTTTCCTAACAACCGCTTCTATGGAACGTCTACAACCCTGTGGAAGCCAGCCATGTCGGGCGGGACCATAGCTCATGAAGCGTGGTGATGCTGTGTGTGTGTGTGTGTGTGTGTGAGGTGAGTTCAGGACAGCCTAAGAATAGGTGTTCAGTGCCTTCTGTGTGGGAAGTTGCATCTTCAGCATGAGGGATCTTGTGATATGTTGAACCTGTGTTTATAATGTTGGAGAGAGGGATGGTGTGACTCGTACATGTCTGGGGAGTGTAGTTTCAGAGGGGTGTATGTCTGCTGGGGTGGTACTTAAGACTGGGGTTGGTGTGGTGGTGTAAGTATTTTGTTTATGTGTGTTGGAGTTGGGGGGGGGGGATTTCTTAAGTATTTTTTGTTGAAGTGTAAGGCAGGGGTATGCGATATTCTTTTTTTTTCTCAGATTTTGGACTGGTGTTAAGTTATGGAATGGTTTGAAAGACATAGGTCTACCTGCTGTGGCAAAGACCTGAGTGTGAGCAAATTGACGTTAAGATTTTGGGAGGAGAATTCTCGTCTGGCTGTGTGTAGGTGGTGAGTGCTGGTGTCAGCTGGGCGGCCGGTGATTGTTCTGGGTGCTCTGTCATGTGTGGCTTGTGGCTTTGCTGTGTTTGCTTTTGATGGGGTTGACAGCCAGGCAGATGAGACGGAGGGGATGAAGTGGTTGTATAGGATGTTAAGGTTTGTTTGTTTGTCGGTAAAATCTAGTGCCAAGTGAGTGTTGTAAGGATGTTTCGTTCGTGTGTTGATGTACGTGTTGTGGGAAGTTGGGGTCGTGTGTGGGATTTATGTTATAATCATCATCATCATCATCATTACCACCATAATTATTATGATTATCATCATCTTCATAATCATCATCATCATCATTATCATCATCATCATCATCATCATCTCCATAATTATTATCATTATCATCATCATTATTATCATCATCACCACCATCACCACCACCATCACCACCACCACCACCACCACCACCATCACCATCACCATCACCACCACCACCACCACCACCACAGTAATATCCTCCGGGTCTGTCCCATCTCAACAGTCAAGACTCAGTACAATGGAAGCCTGGTGAGCGGACAATTGGTAACTGGCTGAGCCACCTGCCAGGCCCTCCAGCACCAGCTGCATCCTGGAAGGTCCGGACGAATACCCTCCAGCGCCAGCTGCATCCTGGAAGGTCCGGACGGATACCCTCCAGCACCAGCTGCATCCTGGAAGGTCCGGATGGATACCCTCCAGCGCCAGCTGCATCCTGGAAGGTCTGGACGGATACCCTCCAGCACCAGCTGCATCCTGGAAGGTCCGGATGGATACCCTCCAGCACCAGCTGCATCCTGGAAGGTCTGGACGGATACCCTCCAGCACCAGCTGCATCCTGGAAGGTCTGGACGGATACCCTCCAGCACCAGCTGCATCCTGGAAGGTCCGGATGGATACCCTCCAGCGCCAGCTGCATCCTGGAAGGTCTGGACGGATACCCTCCAGCACCAGCTGCATCCTGGAAGGTCCGGATGGATACCCTCCAGCGCCAGCTGCATCCTGGAAGGTCTGGACGGGCAGTTGAGGAACCTGCCAGGCCTTCCAGCACCAGTTGCATCCTGGAAGGTCTAGACGGGCAGTTAAAGAAAAAAAAACCTGCCAGGCGTTCCAGCATTTTCATCATCCTGGAAGGTCTTTACGGGCTGTTGAGGAACCTTCCAGGCCTTCCAACACCAGTTGCATCCTGGAAGGTCTGAACGGGCAGTTAAAAAAAACCTGCCAGATCTTCCAGCACTCTCATCATCCTGGAAGGTCTGGACGGGCAGTTTAGGAACCTTCCAGACCTTCCAGGATGGGCAGATAAGATAATTGCTAGAACTTTCAGCAGTAGCTGCATGCTGGAAGGTTCCTCGAGTGGTAGTTGAAGCGCCTGCCAGACCTTCCAGCACCAGGTGATTCCTGGAAGGTCTGGATGGAGAGTAGTGAAGAACCATGGAACACTTGGCATATCTCACTATAAGACTCAGAAAATGATATAAAACAAATACCTGTTGAACTTCACTCACTGAATCATCATATAGTCATTTGTACTCTCAGTCTTTATGTGTACTTTGTACACTCTGAATCACGTCTCGTTTAGTACATCCTGAATCATGTTGGCCTTTGCACTCTAGGTCTAGGTATATATTATTTGTACACTCAGATATGTGCAGTTTGTACTCCCCGAAGCAAGTTGTACTTCTGAGTCTTGCTTTGTCCTTTGTACATTCTGAATTCGTATGTGCATCGTACGCCCTGAATTATGTTGTACTTTGAACTCCTTGAATCATGTACTCTGTACTCCGTGAATCATGCTACGCTTTGTACTCCCGAATCTTGCTGTACTTTGTACACCCTGAATCATGTTGTGCACTGTGCTTCTTGAATCACGTTGTACTTTGTAACTCCCTGAATCATGCTGTACTTTGTACTCCCTGAATCATGCTGTACTTTGTAACTCCCTGAATTATGCTGTACTTTGTACTCTATGAATCATGCTGTACTTTGTACTCCCTGAATCAAGCTGTACTTTGTAACTCCCTGAATCATGCTGTACTTTGTAACTCCCTGAATCATGCTGTACTTTGTAACTCCCTGAATCATGCTGTACTTTGTACTCCCTGAATCAAGCTGTACTTTGTACTCCCTGAATCATGCTGTACATTGTACTCCCTGAATCATGCTGTACTTTGTACTCCCTGAATCATGCTGTACTTTGTAACTCCCTGAATCATGCTGTACTTTGTACTCCCTGAATCATGCTGTACTTTGTACTCTATGAATCATGCTGTACTTTGTACTCCCTGAATCATGCTGTACTTTGTAACTCCCTGAATCATGCTGTACTTTGTACTCCCTGAATCATGCTGTACTTTGTAACTCCCTGAATCATGCTGTACTTTGTAACTCCCTGAATCATGCTGTACTTTGTAACTCCCTGAATCATGCTGTACTTTGTACTCCCTGAATCAAGCTGTACTTTGTACTCCCTGAATCATGCTGTACTTTGTACTCCCTGAATCATGCTGTACTTTGTACTCCCTGAATCATGCTGTACTTTGTAACTCCCTGAATCATGCTGTACTTTGTACTCCCTGAATCATGCTGTACATTGTACTCCCTGAATCATGCTGTACTTTGTACTCCCTGAATCATGCTGTACTTTGTAACTCCCTGAATCATGCTGTACATTGTACTCCCTGAATCATGCTGTACATTGTACTCCCTGAATCATGCTGTACTTTGTAACTCCCTGAATCATGCTGTACTTTGTACTCCCTGAATCATGCTGTACTTTGTAACTCCCTGAATCATGCTGTACTTTGTAACTCCCTGAATCATGCTGTACTTTGTAACTCCCTGAATCATGCTGTACTTTGTACTCCCTGAATCATGCTGTACTTTGTACTCCCTGAATCATGCTGTACTTTGTACTCTATGAATCATGCTGTACTTTGTACTCCCTGAATCATGCTGTACTTTGTACTCCCTGAATCATGCTGTACTTTGTACTCCCTGAATCATGCTGTACATTGTACTCCCTGAATCATGCTGTACTTTGTACTCCCTGAATCATGCTGTACTTTGTACTCTATGAATCATGCTGTACTTTGTACTCCCTGAATCATGCTGTACTTTGTAACTCCCTGAATCATGCTGTACTTTGTAACTCCCTGAATCATGCTGTACTTTGTAACTCCCTGAATCATGCTGTACTTTGTAACTCCCTGAATCATGCTGTACTTTGTAACTCCCTGAATCATGCTGTACTTTGTACTCCCTGAATCAAGCTGTACTTTGTACTCCCTGAATCATGCTGTACATTGTACTCCCTGAATCATGCTGTACTTTGTACTCCCTGAATCATGCTGTACTTTGTAACTCCCTGAATCATGCTGTACTTTGTAACTCCCTGAATCATGCTGTACTTTGTACTCCCTGAATCATGCTGTACTTTGTACTCCCTGAATCATGCTGTACTTTGTACTCCCTGAATCATGCTGTACTTTGTACTCCCTGAATCATGCTGTACTTTGTACTCCCTGAATCATGCTGTACTTTGTACTCCCTGAATCATGCTGTACATTGTACTCCCTGAATCATGCTGTACTTTGTACTCCCTGAATCATGCTGTACTTTGTAACTCCCTGAATCATGCTGTACATTGTACTCCCTGAATCATGCTGTACTTTGTACTCCCTGAATCATGCTGTACTTTGTAACTCCCTGAATCATGCTGTACTTTGTACTCCCTGAATCATGCTGTACTTTGTAACTCCCTGAATCATGCTGTACTTTGTAACTCCCTGAATCATGCTGTACTTTGTAACTCCCTGAATCATGCTGTACTTTGTACTCCCTGAATCAAGCTGTACTTTGTACTCCCTGAATCATGCTGTACATTGTACTCCCTGAATCATGCTGTACTTTGTACTCCCTGAATCATGCTGTACTTTGTAACTCCCTGAATCATGCTGTACTTTGTACTCCCTGAATCATGCTGTACTTTGTACTCCCTGAATCATGCTGTACTTTGTACTCCCTGAATCATGCTGTACTTTGTAACTCCCTGAATCATGCTGTACTTTATCGCTCTCTTGACTCGCGTCTCCCTGCGTACTTCTGGAGAATGGTTATCATTAGATCCTGTTTTCTATGTAAAGATGCTCGTTTTCTCTGTAAAGATGCTCGTTTTCTGTTAATGTTGTTGAACCATGGCAGCTGATGTTGTGAGCGAGATCTTGACTTGAATAATTGAAGGAAAGGTGATTGAGACCTGCTTTGTCGAACGAAAAATGGTGAATTTACATTTCTCTCTAATTTCCTATATATTCTTTAGTGAACCTTGAAGTGAGGCAGCCGTGGCCATGAATATTTCAGGAAGTCTTTTATGAATATTTTAGAAGTAAAGGGAAATTCTCGGGAGTTGGTGACAAGAGTTCGTGTCCCGTTGCTTCACAGGACTTTAACCTCAGCCAGGGATCAGACACACACACACACACACACGTTCACGGGCCGCCCGGGGTCCAGTGCATAGGTTCGAATCCTGGTTACGGCAGTCGGTTCACCGTCGACCCAGCTGTTCATCCACCCTTTCAGGTTTAATCGATAAAATGGGTACCTGGCTTACCCCAGATGTGTGTATATATATATATATATATATATATATATATATATATATATATATATATATATATATATATATATATATATATATATATATATATATATATATATATATATATATATATATATATATATATATATATATATATATATATATATATATATATATATATATATATACACACGAAGCGTCGTGTTGTTCTCTGTTGTGTTTTGTTGCGTTATATTACTGTATCCCTAAGTGGAATTACACTAATGGGTTCTGCCTGAGTTTGGTTTCAACCCTGTTATAAAATTTTACCAGCTTATTGGTAAACTACCAGAGCAATATAACAGAAGCATTAGACAGGTTGTGAATATATATATATATATATATATATATATATATATATATATATATATATATATATATATTTTGCGACAAAGCAAAATATATATATATATATATATATATATATATATATATATATATATATATATATATATATTTTTTTTTTTTTTTTTTCAAACTATTCGCCATTTCCCGCATTAGCGAGGTAGCGTTAAGAACAGAGGACTGGGCCTTTGAGGGAATACCCTCATTTGGCCCCCTTCTCTGTTCCTTGTTTTGGAAAATTAAAAAAAAAAAAAAAACATACATATCCACTTTATCTACCTCTCCTCATGCATATATATATATATATATATATATATATATATATATATATATATATATATATATATATATATATATATATATATATATATATATGCATGAGGAGAGGTAGATAAAGTGGATATGTTTGTCAGAAGTGAAGAGGAGAGAGAAAGGGAGGAGACCAAATTGGAGATGGAAGGATAGAGAGAAAAAGATTTTGAGTTCTGGGTCTCAGCATGCAGGAAGGTGAGAGGCGTGCACGGGATAGCGTTGATTGGAAGAATGTGGTATACAGGGGGTCGACTTGCTGTCAGTGGACGGTACCAGGGCATGTAAAGCGTCTGTGGGGCCTGGTTGTGGATAGGTAGCTGTGGTGTCGGTGCATTACGAATAACGGCTAGAGAATGGATACGGGCGAATGCGGCCTTTCTTCGTCTGTTCCCGGCACTACCTCGTTGATGCAGGAAACGGCGGTCGAAGTATGAAAAAGAAAAAGAAAAGATATATATATATATATATATATATATATATATATATATATATATATATATATATATATATAAGGATGAATATCCTCTTTCCTCTACCTTGCTGGAAAAAAACGCTCCTCTTTCCAGTGCAGAACAAGATGGTGTGAAGACTCTCATACGACCTCGAACTGGATCAGAGACGTGGAAAACATTTAAGATGATACCTGGAGGAAGAGGAAGGCAAAAAAAAAAGCATTCAGGAAATATCTTTTCGCCTCTCCCAAAGAACAGACAGCAGCAGCAGAATTCGCCTCGGGTACAATTGAATTTCCCATTTGGAGTTGACGTGTGTGTGTGTGTGTGTGTGTGTGTGTGTGTGTGTGTGTGTGTGTGTGGAGGCCAGAACACCGTGGGGACTCAGCCTTCTCGTCTCCCGCCCTAAACTCGTGTAGTAAACGAATAATACCCTTCCCTTACTGGCGCTATGTTTGGCCAGGCGGCTCCCCCTTCGTCCGCTCGCCTCTCCAACACCTCGACCCGTGTAGGCACAGCCTGTCTGCCCCAGCCATTATAAAAGCCGTTCTATTCATAAAACTCAATGTAATTCCTCCCGGAAATGGGCTTAGCGCAGCGCTCTCCCGTCTTGATTCCTAGTAAAGAGATTCCGGAGTGGTCCCCTGAGGGTTTTGTCTCGCTAGGAGGGAAGTACGTTTGCCAAAGGCTTGAGTCTAAGGCTTAGAGAGGGCTCATTACCGGTGCACAATGCAGTGGCCACCTTCTTGATGTTCGGGGGAGGGGCTTTGTGCTCCTCCTGGTGCACCGGGGGTGAAGGGGGGTTACTTCTGGATATTCCCTCCTGCTCGTAGCTTCCTCCTGAAGGGCCTGGTGAGGGGGTACCTCTGGGTATTCCCTCCTGCTGGTAGCTTCCTCCTGAAGGGTTTGGTGAGGGGGTACCTCTGGATATTCCCTCCCACTGGTAGCTTCTTACATGAGGGCTTGGTGAGGGAGTACCTCTGGGTATTCCCTCCCACTGGTAGCTTCCTCCTGGAGGGCCTGGTGAGGGGGTACCTCTGGATATTCCCTACTTCTGGATATTCCCTCCCACTGGTAGCTTCCTCCTGAAGGGCCTGGTGAAGGGGTACCTCTGGGTATTCCCTCCCACTGGTAGCTTCCTCCTGAAGGGCCTGGTGAGGGAGTACCTCTGGGTATTCCCTCCCACTGGTAGCTTCCTGTGTTAAGTCCCCAGGGGAGTGGTGCCACTCATTACCCTCCATTGCCAACTTCGTATAGGATTGGTGCGTGAGGGGGTACTTACCTCAGAGCGCCCTCCTCCACTGCTGCCAGCATCCAGGACCAGCAGCGCCCTCCACAGGTCCCGCCAGGGAGGTAGGAGGGAGGGAAGGATGAATAAATGAACATGTGCCTGACCTACTGTTGTCAACATGCACATGCCCAGTGTGCGCGTCCGGTTGCGCAACGGTTATCATTGCGATCCGTAAGTCTCCTGGGTCCGGGTACGAGTTCCGGATAGGGCCATCCGGTCCCGAACAGCCACCTCATCCGGTATTCCACCTCCTCCTCCTCCTCTTCCTCCCCACCATAGATCGGTCCATAGACGTACATCTGTCGTAAGATGAGGGATGTGTATGGACGTAGAAGGTTTCTATATAAACTCCCCTCTGATACGCCCACACACACACACACACACACACACACACACACACACACACACACACACACACACACTCCGGGTGTGTGTGTGTGTGTGTGTGTGTGTGTCATAAATCACCGGATATTAAGAGAGACGTCATCAAACATTTAGCGGACATGATCAAGTGCTGCAGGGCGTAAAAGCCTCGTCAGTGAGAGTGAATGATTGATGTTAATTCCTGGCTGGCAACTGCTGCAGGATGAGGCCTTAATCCCGCGCTACGCCGTTGCCTACCACGCTACAGATATTCGGATCTTCCTGAATATTTGACGGCCCGCCTGGTTTAGCACTTTCATGTACCCATAATGTATCATGGTGTTCCTTTCATTACCAGCAAATGCCGCCGTGATTTTCTTTTGATGGGGAAAATTGTGTCTCGTTTGAAGCACGACCAAAAATGTCAGAGGTTTTTCCGATGTCATCCTATTATATATATATATATATATATATATATATATATATATATATATATATATCTGTGTGTGTGTGTGTGTGTGTGTGTGTGTGTGTGTGTGCGCGTGTGTGTGTGTGTTGTGTGTGTGTGTGTGTAGATTATTTTATGAAAAGTTTTGTATATGGTTATTGCCTTCGAACTATTGTGTTACTTTATAAATTATCTATCATTTTAATCTTCTAAGGGACATGATATAACTATTTTCTTTCTTTTTCTTTCTCGTAACTTGTATTTCAAGTTATGTGGCATCCTCTTACAACTGTCCTTTCCTTCTTTTCTTTCATTTAGGAATGAATGAAGATAACCTGCTCTATGAATGTATGATGTCGTATTCTTTTCTGTTGCTTTCTTTTTAAGGATTTTATTCTGCTTGTATTTCTACTGCTTGGTGCTTGCTCTGTGAATGTGTGTGTGTGTGTGTGTGTGTGTGTGTGTGTGTGTGTGTGTGTGTGTGTGTGTGTGTGGCCTGCCTGCGCCGCCAGGGAACAACCAAGAAAGCAATCGTTTTACTCATGCTTGATGCTGAAAGCAGTTTTCTTTTCCGGAATTCCACTGTGGCAGGTTCATCTTTCCACACACACACACACACACACACACACACACACACACACACACACACACACCGACGACCTCACGCTCACTACCTTCCTGGAGTGAGAGAGAGAGAGAGAGAGAAAGAGAGAGAGAGAGAGAGAGAGAGAGAGAGAGAGAGAGAGAGAGAGAGAGAGAGAGAGAGAGAGAGAGAGAGAGAGAGATTGTGTGATACACACAGCAGAGGCAGGGGGTGTGGGGTGTACTTCCCCTCCTGTTAGTGAGTGTTGACGTGATGGCCAGAACCATCTCCCTTACACCCCGACGTGTCAAGACTGCTGCTCTTAATTTCTGCCGTCATTCAAACCAAACTGCCGAAACAGACTTTTCGCCACACAGAAACTCAACACATTTCCTTCATCATCTTGTTTACCCTTCACGTCATTGCACTAGTGTTTTTTTTTTCCTTCATCATCTTGTTTCCCCTTCACGTCATTGCACTAGTGTTTTTTTTTTCCTTCATCATCTTGTTTACCCTTCACGTCATTGCACTGGTGTTTTTCCTTTTTTTTTTCTTTCCTTTCCCGTGTTTATTTAATTTTCCTCTCCTTCCTCCCTCACAGGGACCTGGCCTTGATGGTGTCATGGTCTCCGGGAACGGAACCCTGGTTACGGTAAGTACACAAGACACTGTAGCTGTACCTTGCATCTCCGACGTCAAATTATAATCCCAAAATTTCATATCTTTCTTCTTTTTATTTTATTTTTTCTTGAGATTTTCCTCTTTTCCCCTCTACTCCTAAAAGGAAAATAACATCATGAACTTCATCAAAAAAAAAGAAGTGTTTTGTGATGTATCAGGGATACTAGAGGGTTGGTGAAGAATAGGTACGGGTTGAGAACGTCCCAAATTTGCAAATTTAATAAAAAAAAAAAAAAAATATCTAAAATTATACCTGCGTCACCTCGCCTGTTGTTGCCAGGCCAGTGAGCAAGCGATGGAAAATGAGGAGATAAAAATGTTCAACGCAACTTTTCTTCTTTCTTTTTTTTCCTTCTTAACTAAGACGCGAGTGAGTTAAGCAACACTTAACGTCGTCTTTTAGGAAGTGAAAGAAAAAAGAAATTAGAAAGAGAGGCAGCCATGACGATATGTGTGTGTAGAAAATATAATCAATATATTAGGTATGTTTGTGAAGATAGATGGAATGATAGATGTTGATCTATTAGCTGAATGTATGAACATAAGGGCCAGTCCAATAGATAGGGAATCATTACAAGCAGAGGTATATGTATATACATGTGTATGTGGGTGGGTTGGGCCATTCCTCGTCTGTTTCATTGCGCTACCTCGCTGACGCGGGAGACGACGATTAAGTATAATAATGAATATACATACATATATATATATATATATATATATATATATATATATATATATATATATATATATATATATATATATATATATATATGTATGTATAATTATCCCTGGGGATTGCGGAGAAAGAATGCTTCCCACGTATTCCCTGCGTGTCGAAAAAGCGACTAAAAGGGGAGGGAGCAGGGGCTGGAAATCCTCCCTTCCAGTTTATACTTTCCCAAAAGATGGAACAGAGAAGGGGGCCAAGTGAGGATTCTCCCTCAAAGGCTCGGTTCTCTGTTCTTGATGCTACCTCGATAAAGCGGGAAATGGCAAGTATGTATAGAAGTATATAATGTATACGGACAAGTATGATCATCATATCTACATATATATATATATATATATATATATATATATATATATATATATATATATATATATATATATATATATATATATATATATAAAGGAGGTCCCCATTTGAACCGCTCGTTCTTGCCTTTTTTTTCCCCCACTTTAATTTACTCTCTGGAGTACGCCACTCACCGACCTCTCGACAACCACAGGCTCGGCACCACAATATCTTGCTTGAAGACCCCCGGTTCCTTGGTCCTGCCTCGTATCCCCCTCGGGACTCATTCTTTAAGCCAGCTTTTGTATGACCCAATGAGAGGGGGAAGACTTCGACGCCTACCTTGCCTCAGCCACACACCTCTCGCTCCACCCGCACTCCTCCTTCCCCACCTCGTCCACCCACACACACACACACACACACACACCTTTGCCTCACCGACGTCTTCCGCCTCCCATCCTCCACCCACCCCACCCTCGCGCGCGCGCGCGCGAGCTGAAATTATACCGAGTGTCGGCAGAATAAGGAAGGTGAGCATGGGAGTCTATGGGAAAGAAAAGACAGATAAAAGGATGTATTTTATAACCACGACGAGGTTATCTGCTGGTGGGGAGTAATAGGGACCTGATGTCCTGGTCTTATATGATGGAGAGAGGATAATACAAGTCGAAAGTATCACTCCCTCCCGTCCTGCAGGAGAGAGAGAGAGAGAAAAGAAAACAAATGTGGAGTTAGTAAGGAGAGTATATACTGTCACGGAAATTCTATAGGAAAGTGTTTACCGGAAAAGAGTTTCCCGCGCTGACAGGAGCTGGTTTCTCAAGGGACGAGGATCGAACGGGAGAAGAAAACGATTTTGAGAAAAATACATTAATAAATGTCTTTTTTTCTTCATAAAACACTTGTAAATGCTGATGATAGGTACCGATCAAGTATTGGTCCAGCCTTCTTGATACAGGCATATGTGTACTGATAACAGATACCACAGAAGTGTTGCCCCCAACTTTGGTCTGAGGGCATTGCTCAACTTGGCATTCCAGTATTCTACGACTCCATCGCTGAAAAGAAAAAGAACTTGTGCTCGCGTCCCTGTTACATTTAATTTCATTTTGTTATTTCTGGTCGATGAATCTTTATTGGATGTCGAGAAATTCTCTAGTGTCATATTGTCGAATGTATCTTCTGTTAGTCTCCTCGAAGTCTGTCATTTTTAAGAAAGATTAGCTTTATGTATCTAAGTTTTCTTCGTCAGGCTTTTCTCTGAGTGACGGAATGAGTCATGCTCCTCCTCTCTAAATGTGTTCCAGGCTTTCTCCATCTTTCATCAGGTTTGGTGACCAGAAGTGAACACTGTGTTGGTCTTGGTCACGACGTTGCAAAAAGCATGTCTTTGATCATTTATTATACGGTCGATATTTCTGGCTGTGAAACCTTGTGTTCTATTTAACTGTTGTGTGCGTCATTATCCCAAGGACTCTTTCATCCCTTACCGAGGATTCTGTAAAAGGAAATTTTCTCACCGATATCCTTTACTTTACCTTTGTTTACACTGAGGACTTTTTGCCGACCCAGATGACCACTCCATCAATTTATCACAACAATTTCGAACGCTTTTGTGTCTGACTAGGCTATGTTTCCTAAGTTCACGTCGTGGGCAAAATCTTGACATTGGACTGGTGAGTCTTGTCTCCCGGTCGTTGACGTAGATGATGAAGAGCATAGGTCCCAGGACTGATCCTTGTGGTACCCCGCTCCCTCTTGTCTCGTGAAGCCAGCCAGTTGGATGTGTGTCATTTAAAACCGCGCGATGTTCCCCCGTTTGTGGGGGCGCCAATCCGCCACCCATCCGTAGGTAGACTCGCTCTCCCTAAAAGCCGTTGGCTGTAAGTTATCGACGCTTATCTTTTTTAATGTGGCATTGTGGAGTGACTTCTATGGAAGCCTAATGTAGGAGGAGGAGGAGGATGCGAGGGTGACGGAGGAAATGAGAGAAGGGAAAGGAAGGTGGGTAAAGAGGGAAGAATAAGGAAGGAGGGAAGGAAGGAAGGAAGGAAGGATGGAAAGGAGATGAAAAAAATAAAGTCTGACTTGAGGGCAACTTCTACGCCCTCTCTGGTGGAGACAGGAACCATTATCTCTCACTTAATTAACGGGTAAGTTCCTTGTCTCATTACGAGGCAAGAGTTTGCCTCTGTTGTCCCCAAATGGTCCAAGACTTAATGATAACGAATATTCCTGTTATGATATATAGGTTCCTCAATGTCTCTGTTATGATATATAGGTTCCTCAATGTCTCTGTTATAAGATATAGATTCCTCGATGTCTCTGTTATGATATAATGGTTCCTCAATGTCTCTGTTATGATATATAGATTCCTCGGTGTCTCTGTTATGATATATAGATTCCTCGATGTCTCTGTTATGATATATAGATTCCTCATTGTCTCTGTTGTGCTATATAGATTCCTCGATGTCTCTGTTATGATATATAGATTCCTCGATGTCTCTGTTATGATATATAGATTCCTCGATGTCTCTGTTATGATATATAGATTCCTCATTGTCTCTGTTGTGCTATATAGATTCCTCGATGTCTCTGTTATGATATATAGATTCCTCGATGTCTCTGTTATGATATATAGATTCCTCGATGTCTCTGTTATGATATATAGATTCCTCGATGTCTCTGTTATGATATATAGATTCCTCGATGTCTCTGTTATGATATATAGATTCCTCGATGTCTCTGTTATGATATATAGATTCCTCATTGTCTCTGTTGTGCTATATAGATTCCTCGATGTCTCTGTTATGATATATAGATTCCTCGATGTCTCTGTTATGAGATATAGATCGCTCGATGTCTCTGATGATTCATCCTAACTAAAGACTAATCGTACTGATAACAGTAGTATACTGTCTTCTTAGAACTTGTGCTAGTAGACTCAGTGATAGACGGCCAGAAATTATCCATTTCTCCACAAGCAAAGACGAACGACGAGTGGGAATACATCGTCAGTGGATGACCAACCTCGCGCCCCATAAATGTACAATATTACTAGCCAAATTATCTACATCTCAGGATAGTAATGCTTCTCCTCGTAGCTTGGAGGTCTGGTGAGGGGGACGGGAAAAGGGTTTATTGTACAGAGCGATGTGGTGCTGATGCTGATGGTGTCAGGAGGGGAAACTAACATGTGTCTAAAAGTGATTTGTTGGAGGACTTTTGCGACTCCGCTGCGTGCCGCTCCTGGGTGAGGCCGCTCCTGGTGGTCCTCAAATCTTGATGCGCGGGGATGTCGGGGCCAGAGAGAGACAGGTATTGAAGGAAAGATGCTTATATAATGTTACTTGTGTGTGTGTGTGTGTGTGTATATATATATATATATATATATATATATATATATATATATATATATATATATATATATATATATATATATATATATATATGTATATATATATATATATATATATATATATATATATATATATATATATATATATATATATGTATATATATATATATATATATATATATATATTATCCCTGGGGATAGGGGATTAAGAATACTTCCCACGTATTCCCTGCGTGTCGTAGAAAGCGACTAAAAGGGGAGGGAGCGGGGGGCTGGAAATCCTCCCCTCTCTTTTTTTTTTTTTTTTAATTTTCCAAAAGAAGGAACAGAGGGGGCCAGGTGAGGATATTCCAAAAAAGCCCCAGTCCTCTGTTCTTAACGCTACCTCGCTAACGCGGGAAATGGCGAATAGTTTGAAAGAAAGAAAAGAAAGATATATATATATATATATATATATATATATATATATATATATATATATATATATATATATATATATATATATATATATATATATACATACATACATATATATACTTAAAGCTTCCAGCCCCACGACCTTGTTCTCCGGGAACTCCTGCAGCGCTCAGGGAGCTAGCCACGTCCACCGGGGGGTTGTCCACAGGCCAAGTATAGTGTAGTAAGACGTGGATATCGTGTGCTTGTCTTTGTGAGGTGAATGAAGGACAGGTGAGGAGTAAGTGTTCTGTGTCTCTGGCATGGAGGCTGTGTCTGTGGTGTGGAGGCTGTGTCTGTGGTGTGGAGGCTGTGTCTGTGGTGTGGAGGCTGTGTCTCTGGTGTGGAGGCTGTGTCTGTGGTGTGGAGGCTGTGTCTGTGGTGTGGAGGCTGTGTCTCTGGTGTGGAGGCTGTGTCTGTGGTATGGAAGCTGTCTTATTGAATCGTTGCTCGTAATGTTAGAGAGGCAGGTGGTGTCCAGAGTGTAGAGGAGAAAGTGTAACTCATACATGTCTGGTAAGTGTAGTTTCAAATGGGTGTATTTTTGGCGGTATTGAGTCTCAGATTAGCTTAGATGGACTCCAGTGTGAATGTGTTTTGTCAGTGGTGTGTTCGTTGAGGGGGTGGGTGTTAGTATAGATTGACACAGTGAGATGAAAAGATTATATTTTTTTTCTACATGGGTTTGCTGCCTGGTTGTGGAGTGGCTTATGTGGGAAGAGTTGCACAAATATATGTTGTACCGAACATGTTGAAGTGGGAGTGTGACTGGGAGAATTTTACTTTTGTTACATATTGTGTGTGTGTGTGTGTGTGTGTGTGTGTGTGTGTGTGTGTGTGTGTGTGTGTGTGTGTGTATGGACTGAAGCATTGTTACTTTTGCCCTTGGGAAGTGTGGATTACCAAGGAGGAGGGAGGAAGGCATATGTCAGGGTGGGTTACACGTCTGGATGCTAATGGGTTACAAGCCCCTGTGATAGGGGGTTACAAACCTTATGTTAGTGGGTTACAAACCTTATGTTAGTGGGTTACAAGCCTGAATATTAGTAGGTTACAAGCCCCGGTGTCACTGGGTTACAAAGTCGGATGTCAGTGGGTTGCAAGCATGGATGTTAGTGGGTTACAATCCTGGGTGATATTGGGTTACAATCCTGGGTGCGAGTGTGTTACAACTCTTGGTGTTTGTGGGTTACAAGCCTGGGTGTCAGGGTGGATTGGATGAATTGTTTTGCTCGAGGGTATTGAAGTTCATGGAAACTAGTGGTTGGGAAGGCTCTTCAGAGAGGGAGGGAGGGAGCGGGTGAACAGCAGTGTGTTAGTTTATGGCCTCTGTGTTGACGCTTGTGGTTTGAGGGGATGATTTGTACATCCGTGTACCGTGTGTCGTCAGTGTTGTGTGCAGTGGGAGTTCGAGGCTGCGGGAGGATGTCAGATGAACCCACGTCTGCCTGGGTTAACAAGGTGACGGAGGCTTTCCAGCCGGGTCGCAGACTAAGTTTGAGTGTTGAGTAGAGTCTTGTGTTCTCGTGATGAAGGATGTGTGGTGGAGATAGGAGGAGGAGGAGGAGAGAGGTAGGTAATGTGTCGCTTGCCTGTTGTTGTTCTGTGTACAGTGTGCTGTGATGTGAGTGTCCGGCCATAAGGCATCATTCATGCTGTGGGTCGTTGGAGTGGGTGAGAGGCACGGGCGGAGGAGAGAGAGAGAGAGAGAGAGAGAGAGAGAGAGAGAGAGAGAGAGAGAGAGAGAGAGAGAGAGAGAGAGAGGGACTTATGGATCAGATTCAAGGGAAGTTTGACGTACACTAAACACACACAAACAGATGACAGAGACATCTAATACTATGCAGGCGGTGTAACGTCTCCGCAGCGAACGTGTATTACGAAGGAAAGAGGAAAGAAAACGAAGAAGAAGAAGAAGAAAGGGGGGGAAAAAACACACGTAAAAGCTAGAGCGATAAAGAGGCAACTCCTGAATTTGGCAAGGGGATGAAGGTGGTAAAAATAAATGAAAACTCATCATAAACTTCTTTGAGGAAACTGAGGAAAAATACAGGAGCAACAAATATCAATGGTGTGTGTGTGTGTGTGTATGTGTGTGTGTGTGTGTGTGTGTGTGTGTGTGTGTGTGTGTGTGTGTGTGTGTGTGTGTGTGTGTGTGAGCGCCGAGGAAAAGAAGAAATTGCTTGAAAGAAAGGACGAAATTCTGGAGCGTTCAGTGGTGTAGTGCCACAGCAGAGTCACCACCTGACCGGCCTGGCTGCTCCTCCTGTTGTATCTGCTGCTGTACAGGCTGCTGCTCCTGCTGTGGGTGGCTTGGCTGCTCCTCCTGCTGTGCCTGTTGCTCCTGCTGTGGCTGCAGCTCCTGCTGTGGTTGGCCTGGCTGCTCCTCCTGCTATGTGGCTGCTGCTGCTGCTCCTCCTCCTGCTGTGGCTGCTACGTGGTGAGGGAGTATCCTCTACCCCTGGCGGGACCACAACGGAGGCAGCCAAAGCCTCCGATATGACCGCCAGAGAGAGAGAGAGAGAGAGAGAGAGAGAGAGAGAGAGAGAGAGTGGGGGGGGGAGTGGTGAAGGGAGGAGTAATGGCATATTATGTGATAAAGATTCGGTTTTGTGGAGAATATTGATTAAAGATAAAGATACGAGGGAATGATGAAAAAAAAAGAAAGAGAGAGTGTGTGTAAAGATGAGTGAGACGTAATGAGGATAAGGTGAGAGTGTGAGAGACACTCACGGAGTAGTAAAGTGTAGGATGAGAGAGAGAGAGAGAGAGAGAGAGAGAGAGAGAGAGAGAGAGAGAGAGAGAGAGAGAGAGAGAGAGAGAGAGAGAGCAGTCAATGCCAGGTGAGGCAGAGACGAGAGGGTTGAGGGGGAGGCAATGGCTGGAGTGAGGCAGGATGATATTGCCTCGGGGGGGAGGTGGGGGGAATGCACGACCGTGCACTGCTCTGCACGATGGTGGAGGGAGGAGGTAAGGAGAAGGAAGGGGCTAGAAGAGAAGGATTGACGTGGTGGAACTGGGAGAGAGAGAGAGAGAGAGAGAGAGAGAGAGAGAGAGAGAGAGAGAGAGAGAGAGAGACGTAGGTTCAAAAAAGAAACCACATTACATTCGTCGACTGTCAACTGTGTATTGATACCTTGCTGGATGTTATGATGTCTCCCATGTCCCATGACCCATGGCTCCCGCCCACCACACTCCTTCATCAACATCACCCTCTGGGACGCTAGTTATCCCTCCCCGTCTCCCCACTACTTTATACACCCCTGGGACATTAGCTATCCTCCTCCCTACCCTCCCCCGTCTCCCCACGGCATTAAGCACCCCTGGGGGCGCCCCGCGGGTCGTGACCCCAAAGTAGCTATGATAGAAGAAGCCCCACCTGGTGGGTGGTGGGCCCTACCTGCGTGGCTTGTGTTGGGAGACTCATGTCTGGAAGTACCTGCTTGTACTGTACACTGGTGGGGTCTCCATCTCTTGTACTGTACGTGGAAGTCAGTTGTACACTGGTGTGGTCTCCGTCTCTTGTACTGTACGGAGGAGGGGGTTGTACGCTGGCGGGGGGCCCCATCTCTTGTACTGTACGGAGGAGGGAGTTGTACGCTGGTGTGGTCCCCATCTCTTGTACTGTACGATGGAGGGAGTTGTACACTCGTGGGGCCCCATCTCGTGTACTGTACGGGGAGGGAGTTGTACACTCGTGGGGCCCACATCTCTTAGACATTTTCTGATACCTTACAACTTCTTAAAGTTATGTTTTCTGTCCATATTTACATTTTCATCCTTCAGTGTGTTTGTGTGTGAGTAATGCTAGCTCGTGTTTAGCATTTGTGTGTTGCGGGATGAGATTTTCACTCTTGTGTTGCCCCGTCTCTGAACCCTGAACATGTGCCATGTCTTAACCTTATATTTATTATTATTATTATTATTATTATTATTATTATTATTATTATTATTATCATTATTGTCATTTCTATTATTATTATTATTATTATTATTATTATTATTATTATTATTATTGTTATTGTTATTATTATTATTATTATTATTATTATTATTATTATTATTATTATTGTCATTATTATTATTGTCATTTCTATTATTATTATTATTATTATTATTATTATTATTATTATCATCACACACACACACAAACCCCCGCTCCGTTTTCTATGCGCAGGAGTGTTCGCCTTTATTGGATCCGACAATGAATGATGAAATCTGAGTTTCTCTTGGTTTGTGAACACAGAAATATTTCCTCTATTTTTCCTCCCATGGCTCCATACGAGCCCTCCAAGGCGGTTATCTTGCCTTTCGCAATGACCTCAAATGACCTTTAATGACCTCAGGTCACGTATCGTCCTCCTGTATAACAGCTTGTCGTTTATTTCAGGGAGGGTGGCCACTAGATGTTACGTGGTGTCTGCCTTCCACTGTAGGTGGGTGGTGGTGATGTCTGCCTTCCACTGTAGGTGGGTGGTGGTGATGTCTGCCTTCCACTGTAGATGGGTGGTGGTGGTGTCTGGCCTCCCACTCTAAGTGGGTGGTAGTGGTATCTGCCTTCCACTCTAAGTGGGTGGTAGTGGTATCTGCCTTCCACTCTAGGTGGGTGGTAGTGGTATCTTCCTCCCATTCTAAGTGGGTGGTAGTGGTATCTGCCTCCCACTCTGGGTGGGTGGTGGTTGGTATCTCCTCTCCCCCCCTCCCAACTCTAAGTGGATGGTAGTGGTAACTTCCTCCCACTCTAAGTGGGTGGTAGTGGTATCTGCCTCCCATTCTAGGTGGGTGGTAGTGGTGGGTGTCTCCCACTGTTATTCTTATATAAAGTAACTGCCAGCTTCGAACAAAAGTCCTCTTTAAGGCCAGGCTTTTATCAGTGAAATATTACCACGGTTAAGAAACACAGGAGAAAGAGAGAAAAAAAAAATTCAGCTTTTGGAGAGAGTGGAAAAGCTGCCTTTTTTAAAAAAAAAAAAAGGGGGGGGGGGTGTCAGATAGTAGCTGTTAGGGAGAGATATGAGAAGATAAAGAGCTCCAAAAGCTTAGCGGTGGAGGGAAAGAAACAGAGGCCACAACAACCCCTCCGTGAGTTAACACAGACACACTTTTATCATGTGAGTCCGAGGCTTGCCGAGAATTAAGTGTTTTAGCAGATAGCGGCGGCAAGCAAGCAGCCTGCTCTCGGAAGCAAAGTAATATATATATATATATATATATATATATATATATATATATATATATAAGAGGGAAAGAGAATCGACGCTGCAGCCTAGGGTCAAGTGGGTCAAGTTTGAACGTCAGGTTGGAAAGGATGATAAGTATGATTGAACTCGACCCGGTATAGAAAGAAAAGTTGGAATCTCTCCACAAATTATGTCTGATTGGCTTCAATTTTGTGTAGTATGTGGCATTGGAACCTCTCGAAAAATTATGTCTGATTGGCCTCAATTTTGTGTAGTATGTGGAATTGGAACCTCTCTAAAAATTATGTCTGATTGGCCTCAATTTTGTGTAGTATGTGGAATTGGAACCTCCTCAACAAAAATTATGTCTGATTGGCCTCAATTTTGTGTAGTAAGTGGAATTGGAGCTTTTTCAAAAATCAAGTCTGATTAGACTCCACTCTGTGTAGTAAGTAGAGTTGGAACCTCTCCAAAAAAAATTATGTCTGGACTCCACTCTGTGTAATAGAGTTGGATCCTCTCCCAAAGTAAGAGCAGTACACCTTACAAGGAACGAATGAATCCTTTTTGTGTACAACTTATTTTTCTTTCTTTTTTACCTCTTGCGAAGATGGTCAAATCTGCACAAGCCTCTGCAGGAGTGGCATGCCTGATGCAGGCAGTGTCCTTCGTTGATATGGTCAAGTATTACAACCCCGTAATGGTAGTACTGTGTTGGCTTGGCCTGGCAGCAGCAGCAGACGGCTCGGCTGGTGGTGTATCCGATCTCCCTCAGGTGGTGTCGAGGTACACTTCGCCATCCCAAGGTCTCCGTGGCGGTCTGGGATGCCCCCATATTATTGCGCGAGGTGAGTTGTGTGCAGGGAGGAGGAGGAGGTGGGTGTGGCGTCCTCTGTCTAAAAGGGATTCAGGTTTATATTCTCCGCTGGAGTTGAGGACACCTCTTGGTAATGAAGATTCTGGTGATGGTTCTGTGGGTACCGCGGCTGTGCTATGGTTAAGGAAGTTACACAGTAATATTTCTTTACTTTCCTGTGTATGTGGGTGTAACTGTTACTTCCCTGTGTATGTGGGTGTAACTGTACACAGGCGTCCGCTCATCCAAACCTTATCTAAGGCTTTGCTTATGTCTCTTTGTATAATCGTGCAGTTATTCCTACTTTTTTTTTGCCCCTGGTACTTCTTGCAAATAGGTAGGTGGTTTTTTTTAGCGTGCAGTTCAACGTGTCTGATATTGCTGTTGTGACGGTTACCAGACTTCCCAGAATCACAGAGGAAAGAGGTGTGTGTTGAGCGCTGATGTGTGGCTAAGGACTATTTCACGGTTAGATACTTTATTTTGTGTGTGTAAGTGTGTATCTGACTCTCTCCTATGGCTGTTTATATCGTTATTAGGATGGCTGTCTGTAGCTGTGCTCTAAGAGAGGTCATTTTCCTGGAATAAACGTGGAGAGGCTGTCATCTGGTCGGGGAACTGTTCTGTGACCGATCTCGGTCAGTCAGTTGAGGTGCTTCCCATTCTTTGAATTGATTTTTATTTCCGTTTTCTTCGAATGTAAAGATTTGGAGCACAGACTTTTATATATTTCCGAATTTACACGCCATACCTTGGCCGTTATCTATTTTGATATCACAGGCCTTAATATATTTGATGATGCCTCAAGCGTTTGTTTGTAGCCTCCGAACCCTTCATCAAAATTCATTTGTTTTCCATATATACTTGTGCTAGAGTGGATCATCTTTTCCAGTCTTTTGCAGTATTCTGTTTTTGCCTTCGCCATTAGAATCATCAACAGGTTGGGCCTTGTGTTGCCATATGCAGTGATGATGGTTTATCATGTCTGACACATCCCTCTGTGTTTCCTCCATTACCCCCAGCCAAATAGTAGATTTTCTTGCACAACAGAATCTCATGTTCATGATCGTTCAGTCAAGCAATTTAACATATGTCTTATCTAATGTGAGGCACCTGAGGACTGATGGAGTTTATTCACTGTGCTCTTGCTTAAGGGCAACAAGGGCAGTGAATTCGGTAAGGTGTATGAAAAAGTGGAGATTGAGAGGTAGTCACGCACAGAGCAATTGACTGAGGAGAAGTATTATGGTCTTAAATGCAGAGGATGTATGAACCAGTTGCTTACATTATAGAGGGTATGAGGAAAATATGGAGAAAGTGACTTGCACTGTATGTGACACTTTTGTATCTAGAATGTAGATAGGACTAACAGAGAACCCTGTTGGAATATGTCTTGGATATATGAGATAACAGGAAAACTATTAGATACAGGAAGGAGATTATACTTGGGCAGTAAGGCATGTGCACAAGTAGGAGGGGAGGAGAATGTGTGGTTTCTAGTAAGGGTGGTAGCGAAGTTGGGCCCACATTAAATATGTGTGATGTCACCGAGGATATTTAATTTGTGGTTAGGGTAGTGATATAGATATATGCAAGGGAATGGGGACTTTGAAGGTGACTCAGTCGTTGTTTGTAGACAAAGCTTTCATGGCAATTTCCAGAAACTCGGAGCTAGTGACAGATTTAGGGACACTGTGAGGGTAAGTACGTAAATGAAGAAAATTGAAAGTTAGTTCGAGCAAAAGGTAGATAATGAGTTGCAGAAAAATTTTAGAGAAAATTCTCTAAAATCAACATGAAATATATGTAAGGTAATCCAGCTGAACTAATACCCACATTACTTATACCATCAGAGTGACTGCCAAATTCATCTATGATTGGTATGCAAAATGAGAAAAAGATATAACTCCATTATGAAGATGAGGAAGCTTGATCAGCCACTCAAAAAAAAAATAGAGAGCAAATCATTTGATATGACCAATGAGAAAAAAATAAATTTGATAACTTAGGTTTATTTATCTATTATTAGGGAATAAATTAAGCAGATAACTGTACATTTTGGATATTACTACCATCTAGTATACCATTCAATACAGGGATCATACACACATTGGAAGGTCAGAATTCAGACCTTTTTCTAACTTTTCAGGTCCATTATGACCACATTTCAAACACTTTTCAGAAATGTTAACTTATATACAAACTATAATTAATAGAAGTTCTAAACAAATATAATTATGCAATCACAGCATCAGTATTAAAATACAGGTACTTATCTAAAAAGATACTTCATAGGAATAAAGGATTAAGTTTATGGGAATATTTATCTTTTGGGCCTCTTTTTCAGGTCTTATGTCTAAAATTCAGACCAAATAGCAATTTCAAGACTATTTTTCAAACTTTTCAGTTTTGAAGTTCTTGCCATGCAAAAATCATTTTGGCTTTACAGACTCATGAAAACCCTGTCAGTATAAATCATTTATAATTTCAAGCCTTGATAATTCATTGAAGTTAATTTCATTAAAAAATACAGAGCACAAGGTACTAGAATAATCAATATGTTCATTTGGGTAGTGAGCGTTTATTTTCTGAGAATATCAGTATGTTTATGGGCTTTGATCATCCATGACCATATCTTCAATTATAAGGGCTGATGACTGACTCTCAGTATGGCTCAAAGAATCTCCACCTACATCTGATGAATGCATCACAGGTTGACCTGTGGATAAAAGCCAAGATTTTCAGAATAATATCTAATATATACATATACTAATGTTGGGAAAAGAATCTTGAAACATGTTGCATGAAACATCATCTGGTGTTAAAACTAAGTTAATTATCAAGTTGAAAGATGTAGGCTGAGAAATATATCCTCAAATTTCTAACTGGTACACAAAAATTCTAACTTTTATGCATATGTGAAAGAGTATGAAACTACAGGTACACCACCGGATTTCCGACAACTGATGGTCGGCACCTCCTTTAGTCCAGACAAAATTACGTGAGGGAACTTGAAATTCGTGGCCACCAGACAAGTTTACTGGGCGGCCACAGATGGCATTGTGTGTAGGGCGCACTTATTTACATTCTTTATACTGCACTTGGTGGTAATCCTGCAACTCTGTGAGATTCTTAGCTTATTTTGCTTTAATTCAACCCTTGATATGGCTTCTAAGACATATGAGAGCGTCACTCATAATGTCAAACGTAAACACCAGTCAATATCGATCCAAGATAAAGTAGAACTGTTGAAAAAATGGATCGTGATGTTTTTGTGCATAAGCTGTGTGACATCTACAGTACTGATTCATCAACTGTTTATGATATAAAGAAGCAAAGGAAGAAAATATTGAAATTCTGTGCAGACAGCGATTCCAAGAAGCAAATGACAATTAGAAAAACTATGAAAGATGGTAAGAGTACTGAGCACAATCGAGTGATGATAGAATGGTTTTGACAGTGTCAGAGTGATGGTGTGGACTTGTCAGGTAGCATGATAATGTACCAGGCTAAGTTGTTCCAGAAAGAACTTAAATTACAACATGAGCGTGACTATAGTGAAGGATGGCTTCAAAGATTCAAGAAGCATCATGGAATTTCCATGAATGAAGTGTGTGGAGAAAAGTGATCTCAAGCAGAGAAGGAGCTGCCGAGTATGTGGACGAATTTGTGAAACTCGTAGCTAACGAGCACCTCAGTCCTGAGCAGGTGTATAATGCAGACAAAACTGCATTATTCTGGCAATACACACCAAGGGAAAACACTAACAACAGAAGACAAAGAAGACCCCACAGGATTCAAACTAATGTACTATTGTACAAGCACCTGTATTTCATTTATTTATTTAATTTACATTTAATATTTGTTTAATTTAAATTTCTAGCAGTCCATGGTATACTTTAGACACATGGGAGATGTATAATTAGTGGGTTAGAGGTGTGTTGATGAATTATTATTTCGTGACCACAGTTAGTCCGGCAAAATGGTTAATCCGGCAAGACTTTGGAACCAAGAGTGCTGGAAAATCAGTGGTGTACCTGTACTACCTTACCTACAAACTATCATTGAGGGGTCTCAATTAATTAGATTATTTTACTAAAAAATTATTGAAAAGTAGGACAAACTCTACCGAAATTCTTCACCTCTATTGCAACAATCATCAGAATTATCATTATGCTCTGTATAAACATTTACAAAAATAGTTTATATTACCTCATATGCATCAGTGTTCATATAATGTTCAGGCAGAATTTTTTCTTTAATACAACTGTTTCTTAAAGACTAATGCACATAAAATACTAGCTTTCTGTTGGTTTTCTTAATTTTTCTCATATACACTTATACACATTAGGTAGAAGTAAATGATAGGAAAACTATGTAGGAGCCTCTTAAAACACTGGCTACAGCTGCTCTCTGCCAGTGGCCTTTTAAGGATGAGACAATAAAGGATAAAAAGTGGCACATGAGTTCAACAGTTGAGTGTAATTGGTTCACATGGGGTATTCAGTGTTATGAAAAGAAATGGTGGAGCTTGTGGAGTTGTGTGTTGAAAGAACACTGGTGAATGAGAATACCTGGTTTAAAAAGACAGATATACACAAGAATACATATGTGGGTAGGAGAGATGGTCAACGGGCATTATTAGATTCTGTATTAATTGATAAGCATGTAAAAGAGAGACTTTTGGATCTGATCTAAATGTGCTGATAGGGGCAGCTGGTGGGATGTCTGCTCACTGTCTTGTGGAAGCAAAGGTGAAGATATGTAGAGATTTTCATAAAAGAGGAAACACTGTTAGGGAGAAGGTAGTGATGAGAGGAAGCAAGCTTAGAAAGGTGACTTATGAAAAAAATACCAGTGGAGATTGATTGTAGAATGGTAAAAGGTGAAAGCAAATGAAGTGAGGGGAGTGGATGAAGAATGGCATATATCAGGGAAGCAGTGGTAGCATATGCAAGAGATGCATGTGGCAAGCGAAAGGTGGGAAGTGGGCAGATTAGAAAGGCCACATCCGCTCACACTCGTTCTCTAAATGTCGTGTGTAATGCACTGAAACCACAGTTCCCTATCCACATCCAGACCCCACAGATCTTTCCATGGTTTACCTGAACACTTCACATGCCCTGGTTCAGTCCACTGACAGCATGTCGACCCCAATATACCACATTGTTCCAATTCACTCTATTCTGTGCACGCCTTTCACCCTCCTGCATGTTCAGGCCCCGATTACTCAAAATCTTCCTTACTCCATTCTTCCACCTCCAATGTGGTCTCCTGCTTCAACTTGTTCCCTCCACCCCTGACACATATATCCTCTTTGTCAACCTTTCCTCACTCATTCTCTCCACAGAAAACAGCATCGCTACCTGCAAGGTAGTGCCAGTAAAACAGACAAAAAAGGCCACATTCACACTTTGTACATGGGTGATTAAAAATTTAAAAGAATCACCTGTCATTAGCTCCCTAACTTCTTATGTATAAACATTTCATATCTGCCAATACCTTAAATCAAACTTCATTTATGAAACCTAAGATATGAATAATACAACTGTGGTCTGTGTTTTAAACATAAGCTAATGACCCAAAACTTACCTATGCTGGACCCTAAGATATTGGTGTCACTGAGGGGGTCTTCTGCCGAGGCTGGTGTAATATCACTGGTATTTGTGTCTGTACCCACTAGCTCCGATGGCAGATCTAATGTTGGCACATTATCATCACCTTAAATAAAATATTTTCTGAATTAGATATACATTAGAAAACCAAATCTGGAGCTGAAAAAAAATTCATTTCCTCTCACCTTAAACTGCTTTACCAATTACTGTCCCTTAATCCAGTTGCTAACTAGTTAGACACTTACCATAAAAAAAGAGCATGTAGATCTAAGCATGCTTGCACTAGATGTGTGCAGATACATTTGACAAACTTCTTGAAATACTGCTCAAGATGTTACTGAAGAGAGGGAAAATGCAAAGAAAGTGGAAAGGGACAAGCATCATACCTATCCGCAAGAAATGAGACTGGGAACAGGCAATGAATTACATACTGGTTGCATTGATGAGTACCATCTGTAAGATTCTGGAGAAGATAATTAGAAAGCAAATGAATGATTGTGTACAAAGCAGAAATTAACCAAGTGAGAGACAGTACAGTTTTACAGAAAAGATAATTAGTAAGCAAATGGATAATTGTGTACAAAGCAGAAATTAACTAAGTGAGAGACAGTACAGTTTTAAGGAAAAGATATGGACTTTTGTCCATGACTGGAGCCATCAACATAAAAAAAAATTAGATTTCTATAGAGAGAGTGAGCTTTGTCTCAGATAAAAGGGAAGGCTAGGTGAATTGCTTATATTTGAACTGCTAGAAAGTATTTGACACAGTCATGGATGGGTCGCTGATTAAGAAACTGGATCACCAGGCAGGAATATGGGGGGAAACAAACTCGTGGATAGGATCAAAATATGCATGTCAGAGGAGCCTTCTCAAAATGGGCTGAGGTCACCAGCATAGTGCTTCATCTTTCAAGGGGACCTTGACATACTTCAAAGTTGGTCTGATACATGGTTGATGAAGTTCAACCTAAGCAAATGTAAAGTGATGAGAATAAGGCAAAGTGAAAGAAGACCTCATTATGATTATCATCTAGGACAAAACCAGCTTCAGGATTCTGTCTGTGAAAAGGCTTTGGGAGTTGACATCATCCCTAATGTAGCACCAGAATTCCATAAGAATAGTTTTCAAGTACGTGAATAAGGAAATGTTTAGCAAGTTGTTCATATCTTGCATAAATACAATACACTTCTCAAGTTTGCTCACTACTCCTAAAAAAGCACAGAGAATTAACAAAGGAAGGCAATAAAGATGGAACCAGAATTAAGAGAGCTGAATTACAGGGAAAGGCTAAAAGCCAAAATTTTGCCCATCTTGGAAAAAAGTGGAGTTGGGGAGGACCTAATCACAGTCTTTTAGTTTTTAAATCAGATTGATGATGTAGACAGTGAACAGTATGCCTGTAAAGGTTGATGGGAAAGAACAACCAGATGATATAGCTTGTAATTAAGCGATAAACTTTTTAGAAAAGATGCAAAGAAGTACTGTTACAGAATGAATGGTGTATGAATGGAAGAAAATAACTGAGTTAATGCCATGGTTAATGCAGACAGCATACATAAATTCAATAAGCTTTATAATAGTGAAGAATGTGTTCAAGAGATGGGGCCCCAAAATTGTTAAACTCCCTTTTTGTCCACTGCAAATAAGTAAGTACACGCTGCAAAGAGTATCAACTCCTGGTTTCGAAACAGGAATATCCATACAGTAAGTACGCAGAATGTCCTAACAGTAAGGGAATTGAAAGAAATCCTGGTAAATGATTAACCAATTTAATCTATGAAGAAACAAGCCCTTACACTTCACAGCCAATAATCAGATGGAAAGTTTGATCTACAAAGAAGGTTTAACATATTTTTTTTTTTTAAAAATGACATAATTTCTACAGGAAAGAAATATGAAATAGGAAAATCTTGTGCAAAAGATTCCTTGTTACTTACAAATTACAATCTTCAGCAGCATATTCACGAACAGTACTATCAACAATTCACTCCATCTGGAAGGATTTAGATAAACTTGAAGAGGATATAAAAAAGGGCAACCTGAAGCCAGTACTTTGCAAAATTAATGCCAGTTGTTTGGCCTACACATAGATGAATACTAGTGACAGCCACTGTAATATGCTGCCATCACTAACTCTCCAAATGACTAAGCAGGACAGTGGTAACTCCATGGTCGTTGGTTGCCTTCCACCCACTATCTATGAGTGCAATCACATATTTATACTGCATAGGAAGGGTATTCTACATGTGTATAATTAACCTATGTGTACAGCATGGGAAGGGAGCTTTACACTCAAGTGGTCCTTAAGCTGAGATTGCACGGGTAACTGAAACCCTAATCAAGGCCATCTCATTAATGCTATATTTATGTATATATATATATTCCCTAGCTTGACCCAGGACCACATTTTATCAACCAACCCTAGGGGTGGATGAACAGTCAGGTTAACTGTGGACCAACAGATGTAAACAGGATTCAAACCTATGTACTCAACCCTGGGTGGCCCATGAATGCACCAAGGTCAGGACACTAACCATTATGCCACCTTCTCTTCTATCATACAAGTTTTTGAACCTTTATATGCTGTCTGCATCTCTCATTACCTTATTTGGTTCATCCACCACTATTAGACTGTACAAGCATTTCCTGACATCAAGTTTCTGGCCTAATTTCATGCTACATCCTTTGGTTGTTCTGTCCCTACATCTTTCAAAAAACTGTTCACTGTCCATGTTATCAGTCTGGTTTACAAACTCACAGGTTGTGATCAGGTCACTCTCTATTTTTCTCTCTTCCATAAAGGGCACATTTAAGGCCTCTAGCCTTTCCCTGCTACACAGCTCTCAGTATGTAATCACCACATGTATTTACTTATTTATACTGTACAAGAAAGGCATTTTACACTCATGATAGCCCACCTCTGGAACCATCTCATCTACCATGCAACCTTCTAAACTTCTGTATACTTTTTTCAATCATACACCACTTCTGTACCATAAAAGTATTTATTGGTCTTTTTTTCAACATATTTTTGGCTTTAATTTGAATTATGGCATCTGGTTGTTCTCTCCTTGCATCTCTTGAAGATCTGTTAACTATCTACACCATAGCTGATTTAAAACTTCAAAGTTGTAGTCAAATCATCCATCAGGCCTTTATCCATTCCGTCACTCAGCTTTCTTAATTCTGGTACCATCTTTGTTGCCCTTCTACAGACTTTCTCTATTAACACTTTGTGTTTTTTTTTAGCATTGTCTTTCTCTATTACCACTTTGTGTTTTTTTTAGCTTTGTGACAAAACATGAGAAGTATATTCTAGTAATCTCTTTATGTAGGATGTGAACATCTGAAATATTTCCTTATCCTTAGACTTCAATGCAGTTCTAACATTTGCAAGTCAACCACTGGCCTTCCTAACTATTCTCCTATGCTGGGGACTCAAGTGATAGGTTATGGATGATGTTGACTCACAAGTCTCTCTCGCACAGATTCCTCAAGCTACTTCCATATTCATATCAAGAGTTTCTTTTGTAGTAACCCCTCTTCATTATTCTATATCAGGGTTTGTAACAATTTTCTCTATGTGGATCACATAAAGGCACCCAGTGTGTCTGAGGACCATCTTCAGCATATATCTAATATTATATTGGGGTCTAAAATCACAATCAAGAAGAAACAATACCACTCAAACACTTACTAGTGATAGTAGATTTTTTGTCATACTTGATTGCCGTTTTCTACATTAGCAAGGTTGCAACAGGAACAGATGAAGGAAGGCTACATTCTCTCACATACATTCTCTAGCTGTTATGTCTAATGCACTGAAACCACAGCTGCTTATCCACAACCAAACCCCTCAGGCCTTTCCATAATTTATCCCAGATGCTTCACATGCCTTGGTTCAGTACATTGACAGCACACTGACCCCAGCACACCACATCATTCACTCTATCCTGATAATGCCTTTCACCCTACTGCATGTTCAGTCCCTAGTCACTCAAAATCTTTTTCACTCCATCCTTCAGTCTCCAGTTTGGTCTCCCCATTCTCCTTGTTCCCTCCACTTCTGACACATATATCCTATTTCTCAAGAGGATATATGTGATATTCATTATTTATTTCTATATTTTTGTGGACCATATCTCTCCACTTCTGATGCATATATCCTCTTTCTCAAGAGAATATATGTGTTATTTATTTATTTCGACCCTTCTGTGGACCTTGTTCTCTCCACTTCTGACACATACCCTCTTTCTCAAGAGGATTCATGGGTTATTCATTTATTAATTCATTATCTATTTCAACCCTGGGTGGCCCATGGACACTGGGAAATGGTCTATAGATCACTAGTGGTCCATGGATTACAGGTTAAGAACCCTTGCTTTACATTTACTTGGAAGCTTTTCATCAACCATGTATCAGACCAGCTTTGGTTGCTGTCTACGTTCCCTTGTAAGGTGAGGCATTCTCCCCTACTTTCTACTTTTCTCAAGACCTTTGCATCATCTGCAGACATATTACAGTAGGGATCCATATCTTCTTGGCAAGTTATTCATTCAGATCAAGAGTATTTGCAGCACCTCAACCAATTTCAAGATAGCTAACATGACAGGCATCCTTTGTTCCCTTCCATGAAGATAATCTTCTATCTATCTTGTTCCTACATACCATACAGAAAAGCTTCAAATGCTTTTTGGCAGTCTAAGTACAAACAATCCAACTAGCCTTCTCTTTTGTCTAAAACTGAACTCACCCTCCAAAGAAATCTTACAGGTCCATTACACATGACTTTCTTTCCCTAAAACCATGTTATCTCACATAGATAATTTCTTTTTGACAGGAAGTCATCCACTTGCTCTCCGATTATTTTTGCCCAGTACCAAGCAAACCAAAGTCATCTTGGAGACTAGCCTGTATTCAGCACATCTTCCCAGTCTCCTTTCCCATAGAAAAGTATGACCTGCCTTTTTCCACTCTCTTGGCACTTTGCCTTTTCCCTGTGACATCTTAAACAAAATTTTAAGTGGTTTATCAAGTATATCTGCACACATGTTCAGCTTATGTGGTGAAATTTTATCAGGAACATGAGCCATGTATAGGTCAAGACCCTATGTAATCATTTCAATGTCTTTTCTTGATATCTCATTGCTTTTTATGACTTCCTCTCCATTCTGTTTCTTTGATTTTGGGGCTGCCTCTGTGAAAAGACTTTTGAATTTGTCATTCAACCCATCACATATCCTTACATTATTGTCTAAAACTATTTGAATCCTGTTGCAATTTAAGTTGCTTATTAACAGATAATTTGCTGGGATTTATGAGTAAGTTTAGGATTTTCTCCTGACTTGTCTGCAGTATTCTTTTCAAACTTTCTCTGTTTCTCATTTTTTTATCCTACTATACTCATTACTTTCTTTCTCATCCTTCTAAATGCTGTCTGGGTAGAGTACCACCTATATTTTAGCCACAACACATCTCAAAGCTCCTTTGCTTTTGGACATCTTTCTCAACTTCCCTTTGTATTTGAGGCTTGTTGTATCCATGCTCCTAATTATTCACTCTAAAGTTTACATAACATTTCCGCGCAATGCCCTGATTCCTGGCTTCCATACTACAAATTTCAATTTATGTTACCCCAAGAATTTTTAAGACCTATGTAGTTTCCAAGCCTATATCTTCTCTTTAAATCTTGCTTCATCTCAGCTCTATTTACAGTCTTATTTACCACATAGTCGAACTTCAGCATTATATGATAACTTTTTCCATTCATTTTATCCTGGATGTACTGAAGAGTGTGGCGACAGAGAGGTTACTGTCTTTAGGGACAAAGATGGATATGTTTGATGGCATAATAGACAGTACTGTATGGGTGTGAGGAATAGACCACAATAAAAATGTATGGAATATGGTATATGAGTTGGAAATTATATGCTTAAGGAAATGTGGTGTGGGAAGGGTTGAACTAATAAGGAATCATAGGGTAAGAGTTAGTGTGATAATAAGAAAAGTATAGTTGAGGGAGCTGAAGAGGGTGTGCTGAAATGGTTTGATATGGCCAGGATCAATAATGAATGAACATATCAGAAAAGGAGGGTATGGGGAGAAGGGGAAAACCAAAGACTAGATGGAAGGATGGAAAGAAGGATGCTTTGAGTGATCAAGGCCTGAACATCCAGGAGGATACGAGGCGTGAATTAGATAAAGTGAACTGGAGCAATGTGGTTTACAGGGTGCAATATGCAGTCAGTGGGCTGAAGCAGGGCATATGAGGCAATCAAGGGGAACCACAGAAAGATCTGCAGGGTATGATTGTGGATAGGGGGGTTCTGGTTTTGGTACAATATAAATGAAAGTCAAAGAGAGGATGTGAGTAAATGAGGCCATTTTTTGTCTGTTCCTACCACTACCTCACTCCACAGGAAAGGATGAAAAAATAAATAAATTATCCCTATGGATAGGCCCATATATTCCCTGTATGTCATAGAAGGCAACTAAAAGGGATGGGAGCAGAGGATTGGAAGTCCTCCCTTCCTGTTTTACTTTCCAAAAGAAAGAACAGAAAGGAGGCCAAATGAGGATTTTTCCTCTAAGACTCATTCATCTGTTCTTCACGCTACCTCACTCATGTGGGAAATGATGAATATGAAAAAAATATATATATATATACAAATGAATATTGAAACTACATAACTATATAATACTTATTGATAACTTGGTAGGCTGTGCTTCTCACAAATCACTGTGATACCCACAAATAAATATATTTCTGACATCCTAGTCTCTAAATGCTTACCATATTTAATTATCATTATCTTATCATCTGTAATTTAGAGAGTTTTTACTGTATTTTATGACTTAAGTAAGTTTAAAATATATGTTATCTTTAACTGAAATGTATGGTAGTGTCTCAGTGTTTCAAAGTGGATTATGACTCAAAAACCATCTTGGGTCTACATCATGAGTAGAATATTTTGGTTGCAAAAAAAGCGAAACCAAGCCATTGCAAACACGAACACCAAACTCACACATGGCAAGAAAGACCTGTTCTTATATTACTCCTGATATAATCATATTCACATTCTTTGCCATATTCCTACCTCTTAATTCATAATTTCTTTCATCCATAATGTAAATGTATTGATATGAAACCTCAAACAACATCAGTAAAAATATATCAAACAAGGGTCTAGTGCCATTTGCTAAGTTCTGATACTTAAATAAGTTACAGAGGCTTTTCTTGATCCAAATCAAAGATTATAAAACTCCAACAAACAATTGTATATGTTTGTTTACAAAAGCCAACAGCATCAGTAGCTTACCTTGAAATGCTGGAGTCTGTGCCATAAGTTGCTCCATGACAGTTGTCAGAAGAGTTGTGGCAGTTGTGTCATCTCGATGCAATGACAGAGCCTTATGAAGAGACACCACAGCTGCTTCATAATCACCTAGAAGGGATTGTACTAGACCTAAGGCTGAGTACGTTGATGAAACACCAGGACACAGCCGTAATGCCTGAAAGAGGTAATAGCGTGTATAACAACTAGGCATAAATAAGGGAAACATTTTCATTCTCTCTGAGCGTACTGATTACTCCAAAATTCACTTCACAAGAATAGCCTTAACACTTTATAAAGAAAACTACAGGTGGTCCTCTCAACAAAATACGTTCTAGTGAGAAATACGATTCAAATAGTTTAAGAAATATCATAGAGTATAAGGTAAGATTCCATGCTAATTTGTGAAATCTTAATTTATCAGTATACCTGCTGATGAAAGTGAAGTGCCTCTTCATATTTCTGCAGTTTACGACAAGTGTGAGCAAGGTTATTCAGTAAGGCAGCCCATTTCTCTGGTACTACCACCACACCACTCTCTTCCACTAATGCCACAGCACGTCTTAAGTACACCTCTGCTGATGTGTACCTGAAGAATGCCACAATATGTTCATCATCATAATGTATCTAACCTTAATCTCATTTCTTATTCTAACAATAAATCTTGTCCTATTCCTATATAACTCTAACTATTCTTATACACATGAAAAGATGCAGATGACACAACATTTGAAACATATATGACAAAACGACAACATGTGAATAGTAAAATGTATGAAAATTAATGCAGTAAATCGAGGAGGAAGTTTTGTAAAAACACAGTAAATACAGCAAATTATAATTCAAAAATATTTCATACATGTTCTGGGAAAAAATTATCAATAACTTTCTTATTGAATTCTCATTTCTGTTAATCTGGCATAAAAACATGGCTTCTGTTTACACTTATAACATGCCATAAATAATTTCAGAATATTGTGCATTACTGTAATCAGATATTGTCAATTCTAACCACTTCACTTTCATGTCTAACATTTCTTACATCTTTTTACACTCACAAACTCTGAAAATTTCATAATACATAAGATCCTAAGCAAAGTAAGTTGTTGTTACCTAAGCTTTTTTTAATTCTCCCCTGAAAAAATAACAAAACACTCTATTGGTTTCATAGAGTTATCACTCAGAGAATAGATTTTGTTATTAGTAATGATTTGTACTCACTCCTGATTACTAAAAGCTACAACCCCAAGTTCATGTAAGACGAAGGGATCCTCAGGTGCTATTTCTAAAGCCTCTTTGAAAAACTTTTCAGCAAACTTGGGGTTGTTAGTAAGGCCATACTCCATACCAATATACAGTAATGGAAGATGACATCCCTTCATTAGCTGAGCTGCTTTGAAGTAAGCAGCCATTGCTTGATCATGTTCATTCTCTGCTGCAAATGAGTGTCCATAAGCTATCCATGCTGGCCCAAATACTCTGTCTAATGCTGTTGCCTTGCTCAAGTACCTGCGTGCCTGTTCATTTTTACCTAAAAAAATACAGATGTTCATATCGTTATATATCCTATTAAGAAATGGAAGATCATATTAAGAAATGGAAGATCATATATTATGTTTATTCAGTTCCTATGAAAGAATACAAACAACATGTAAGAAATCTTATGTCAAAACTTACACAAAGATAGTTACCTATTAGATAATAGTAACAGCCAACTGCAAACCAAGCAAGTGCACTTTCTGGATACAAATCAACTAGCTTGTGGGCTAGCAAAAACAGTGCTGCAAAAAATGAACGTGAGATATTAATTACAATTTTTGTGCATTATGCATTATTGAAAAAATCCATAACTGCTAGAACCAAACAAAATGTGGATTTTGGATTTTTGCAGGATGTAGAAGTATTTAAAAGTACTGTAGTCTGAACATATCATATCTTTAACTGTGTGTTCCATATATCTAAAGCAGGCACAAAATACTATTAGTTTGTAATATAGACTATACAAAATATTCACCGCAGACATTTAATTAGATTATCAGATGGGTCTCCTGTTTAGATGTCGAAACTTCTTCTGAACAGTTGCTCTGGTTATACAAGGGATTGATTCATTCTTGTATGTATTACTGCTATCACATTTGGGGTGATGCTAGCTCTGTATCCTTACTCAACAGAGTTAAGTTGAAAGTAGTCTGACTTATAAACTGTCCCAAGCTAACTTCCAAACTTAACCCTCTTGCCCTATGTTGCAACGTAGATTCACTTTCCCTCTTCTATAGGTATTACTTTGGTTTTGCTCCTGAAAGTTGGCTGCTTGTGTGCCCAAACCACTAGCTAGACCATGCAATACCTGGCAAGCTGCTGCATCACATGATTGTTGTGTGACCATCAGCAACTCAAGGGTGAGCTGTTTTTAAATTTGCTTCTTTCCCTACACATCGAAGCTTTGGAACTCTCTACTTTCTCATGTCTTTCCCAAAAACTATGACCTGACACATTTCAAGACAGGTCTTTAACTTTCTCAAAAACTAGTAAATACTTTCCCTTGTCTTTTCTATTACCATTTCATAATTCTCCCTACATTTCAATTAAGGCCTGACCTTGATGTGGACTTTTGTCTGTGACTGGAGCCTTCAACATTAGAAAAAAATATATATATAGTATGGCCCAAAACGAGATGCCTGAGGACTGGCAGCATGCCTGTATAGTGCCAATTTATGCTGGCAAAGGGGATAAAAGAGAATAATCACAGTAGAACACCATCTGTTAAGACGTATACCTGGTGAGCTGTATGGGAGAGTGGTGATTGAAAAGGTGGTCGCATGCACAAGGTATCTGACTAGGAGGAGTGTTATGGCTTCAGAAGTACTGCAAGGAATACAAAGGAATTAATAAAGAGGAACATAGCACTGGGTCCTTTTGAGGCTGTGTGATACCAGAAGATATTAGAAACTTGCAGATTAGTGAGGTTGATTCAAAGAGAAAAACCCACAAACTGTTTGATTTGACTAAGGAGGCACAAATAATGTTGACTGTTAACTAAGGACTTGAAGCAAAATATTCATCAAGAATATCCTTTATCATATCTAGTGCTGCTTTCAACTACTCTGATCGTTAAATATTCCAAATATTAACGATTCTTCTGAAGAAAAGTACTTTGCTTCATTTGAGATAAAACATTTGTTCAAAAGTTTGAATCCATTACCATGGGTGAAATCAGATGAAGGAACCCTTAAGTACCTTATTAGATAGAGATTCTTTGCTATGTATATTTGAGTCATTTAGTTGGCTTTAAAAGGATTGCTTTCTAGTCTGGGAATTATCTTTTTTGCTTGACAATATAATATCTCCATTTTCTGTCTTTTTTCAAGTAGGGTGACCATAACAGAACACAATATTCAAGATGGAGAAGCACCAATGAATCGTAAAGTGACTATGATCTCCTAAGACATAAATTTGTAACCCCTTCCTTTGAATCAAAGAAGTTTGTTCACTCTCTTTACTACTTCTGTGTACCGTAGACTTGGCTTAAGTCTCTAGAGATTATTACACCGAAGTGTTTTCCCTTCCTTACTTACCTTTTGTATTTCAAGTGAATTCATACTGTAGTGTACCTTCTCATTTTTACTACCATAATGTAAAACTTTGCACTTATCAACAAAAAAATTTTTGTTTGCTACCAATGAACCCTGTCCACTAGTTAGTCTGTGTCAGTTTCAAACTGCAGACATTCAAGTTCAGTTGTACATTTATTTCCCAGTTTGGTATCATCTGCAAATTTCAGTAATTTACATTGCAGTCTATTATCAGTATCATTAATGTATATGAAAAAGAGAACAATTCAAGTTCAGTTGTACATATATTTCCCAGCTTGATATAATCTGCGAATTTCAGTGTCTTACAATTCAGCTATTATCATTACCATTAATACATATGAGAAATAGAACCAATCCCAAAACTGATCCCTTAGCATTTGTTATGTCAGACCATTCTGAAGCTTGGCCATTAATCACTACTTTGTTAACAGCCATTTAAACAAGTTCCTAACCATCAATCTACGACCCCATCTATATTATGTAACTTTACTTTGCTAACCTTTGATGCAGATTTTATTAGATACTTTTTGAAAATCTAAACAGATGACAACAACTGTTCTACTTTCTCCATTAATACTGAATATATCATAAAAGAAATCAATTAGGTTTGTCAGATATGTATAATTTTCTTGAAAAGCCTGCTGAGAATGGTTTATTAAGTGGTGATCCTCTAAATGGCCTACAATTTTGTCCCAAACGATGGTTTCCACAAGTTTTCCAACTATAGACATTGAGTTTATTGGATGATAATATCTGGGCAGTGACTCATTACCTTTTTTGTATATTGTTTATTGGTGTTACGCTGACAAACTTCCAGTCCTCTAGAACTTTCCCCACAGCAGGCATCTTATTGAAAAGAGCAATCAAGGACTTAAGTGTCTTATTTTTCAAAGGCTGTATATACCTGGTCCTCCTAGTGGAACTGGGAATCAAGAAATCAAGATAGAATAGAATATAAGATTATGCTAAAAGAATTCATACTGTAGCAAAGTTTTGAGGTTTTACTGAAATTACATCAACTTACTGTTGGGCTGTTTCAGCTCCACTAGACATGAAATATGGATGGGTAAGCAACCTGTGTGATAAGGATCTCTCTTCAGTACTCTGAAAAAGGAAAAAATGCATATATAAAGATGATGTGAATATTAGAGCAGCATACAAGTAACCTCAAGGCTCAATGCAAAATTTTAAGCATTGGCATGATACCTATCATTTAAAAACTAATGGTGAAAAAATTTTTGCAGATAGTAAGGCCTTTAAAAAAAAGACTGATTTTCCTAAATTAGCAAAGAATGAAGAATTAAATTTGAACACACTTAGAACATGGTCAAGACTGGAATGTCTTCGAGATATCTGCCCTGCAACATGCTTGCTGGCATTGAGACTGAGACATACAAGGTCAGAGCATCCCAGAGGACTAATAAATGGGCCAAGATCACTCAGAATACTGCGTAACCACTGGTTAGTTCAACTATTCTATAATACCTGAGGTTCATACACAGTACAGAAAAGTGGGGTTATGAGAGGACAGTGAAATTATTTTTCTTTTAGATACCTATTCAGCTCATGTTTCAAAGGAGCAGTAGGATGCTGAATATGTACAACATCTTAAGCCCTTCCACTGTGATATTCCTAATATCCACTGTGCTTTGTGTGTGCAGAATATTCACAAATATTCTATGGAGAATATCTCATAAGTTTGTTATGACTAAGAACATAATTTTCTTAATCAGATTACTTACAGCTCAACTGAGTGAAACATTGTTAAGCATGTGGTATGAATTCTTTGACTTGTGCTGCTCCACTGCCAGGCATATGAGGTACACCAGGCATAGATAATGAGATGTGTGGTATTTTTGTAGAATTTGTTTTGTCATATGATTACTAAGGGTTTTTATCACCGATATCTATAATCTTATAATAGTATCACTATCAGAGCTTTACTTCTGTTGGGGTTCCCTTCAAGATGTGCATGTGGCCTTGGATGAAAGTGATGTGCTTGCAAGCACTTTCAGCAAAAGAAGTAGATCCCATGATCAGAGGCTGAATGTACCTGATCTACCCCCATGAAACTGGGCTTGGAGATGATGAAAGACAGGTAGCTAGAGCTTGTTTTAGAAGACAAAGAGATGCCATAAATTCGTAGAGGCTACCATATATGGACCATGGTTTGTTTGTAATATATGTTAGGCGGGGCCAGTATCGAACTGTATCATAAGAAGCTATCTATTTATTTATTATACTTGATCGCCGTTTCCTGCGTTAGTGAGTTAGCACAAGGAAACAGACAAAGAATGGCCCATCCACTCATATACACACATATATATATATATATATATATACATAAATGCCTATATACATACATATATATATCAACATATACACTTATACATGCACATGCACAAACATACATATATACACATGTACATATTCATACTTAATTGCCTTCATCCATTCCTGGCACCACCCCACCCCACAGGGAACAGCACATATACATACACATACACAAAGATATATACACATGTACATATTCATACTTGCTTGCCTTCATCCATTCCTGGCACCACCCCACCCCACAGGAAACAGCATCACTACCCCTTGCCAGGAAAACAGACCAAAAAAAAAGGCCACATTCATTCACACTCAGTCTGAGCCAGGTACCCATTTTATTGGCTAACCCTAAGGGGTGGACGAATAGCTGGGCTGACCGTGGATTGACTGCCATAACCAGGATTTGAGCCTATGCGCTCAACCCTGGGCGGCCCATTAATGCGTCACGGTCGGGAATACTAACAGCTATGCCATGGGAGTCTATAGATTTTTAAGTCCCTACGAACAAGTATAAACCAGCCTCATATGTTTTATAATAATTGAAGGGGGTAGAAGAAGGATGGACCATTAGGTAAAAATGCTAAATAGAAGTGGTCATTTGGAATATTAGGTAGAAGCCTCTGTAAACACCACGCTAGAGTTGCCCTCTGCCAGTTGCCTGTTAAGAGTGAGGCATAAAGGCTAAGATGCAGCACTGGAGTTCATTAGTAATGGAGATTCTATTGAGGGAGTTCCAGGAGGAAATAGACATTAGAGATATAGATAGATAGAATAGAATCATCATAGATACATCCCATTTTGGAAGATAAACCTGTTTTTACCATATAATGAGCAATTGCTATCTGAAGATGCTCTATCTGTGGGCAAGAAAAAATGTAAATTGCAATATACTTTTACCCAATTAAGAATGGGGATTAGATACACAACCCTGGAAGAAATGGGTAAGAGCTTTTTGAAGGTGTTCACACCAAAACAGCATTGGAAATACTAACTCTTGTGTTAATCGATAACACTGGGCAAAATTGCAATTATAGTAGAGTTTTTCAGCTTGTGCTGTAACAAAATCTGCATTTGATGCCAAAGGAGTAGCTGGCTGTGGAAGTGCTTGGCTTGGGGAACTGTACTTGTTGACTCTTGTTTCATATACAGCCATAACTACAGCACTCTCTGCCTCATTACATGTGCGGGACAGTGGTAGGGATGACAACAGATCTTTCTCTGCAAAAAAATAAGAAAACATTGTGTTTATCTTTATAACAGGGGTTATTTTACTAACATGAATAAAATCATTCCAACTCCAACAAAAATATCTAAGATATGGTACAAGAAAGGACTGTAGATTATCTACTATGTCCATTTGTATCTGCAGATACAGTAGAACTTCTAGTATTGCTCTCTGTCTGTATAAAATTAACTTACTTTGCTAGACTTGATATATTTTTTCAATAGGTGAACCATAAACATATATTCCATTTTTCTTACCCCCTCTCTTCATGCTCTTTTTTCTTATCCTTTCTCATTTTAACTTTTTCTAACAGGTACTAAGAAAATGTGAATATGAACCCCACTGCAAGTGTCATGATATGCAAAAGAAATTCCAGTGTTTTTTCTTCCCCTCCTGTCAATCAGATGGAAGGCTCAGGAAGTGACAGTATTGGCTTCTTCCAAGACCCCTGCTCTTCTGGTAATCTCTTTTTTCATCGTAAACATAGGAGATTGAAGGTAAATGCAAGTAAGAGTAAAGTAATGTTATTTGAAAGGAAATGAAGTGAAAGTATATATTTGTAAAACCATACAGAGTGAAAGAAAGTGTGCTAAATTGTGCTGTGGATATGGGGAGAAAAAGACAGGAAAAAGTGAGGCAATTTAAGTATCTGGGAGTTGTCTTGGGTAAATGCGGTGATATGGAAGGAGGGTTAAAGGAGAGAGCAGTACAGGGTAGAAGAGTCATTGGGTCCCTTAATAGAATAATGAAGGGTAGAAGTGTAAGTATGGAAGTGAAGAGAGCACTAAGGGACAGCATAGTCCTCCCAACCCTGACCTATGCAGCTGAAACATGGACATGGAATAAGTCACAGAGATCAAGAATCCAGGCTGTGGAAATGAACTATTTGAGAAGAGCACGTGGTGTGACTAGTTGGAAAAAAGAAAGAAACGAAAGGGTGTATGAGATATGAGGTATGGCAAGCAATGCAAAGGGAAAGAATTGTGGAGTGATAAAATGGGTGAAACATAATTCTTTGAAGTGGTTTGGGCATGTGGAAAGAATACAAGACTGGGAGTTCATAAGGAGTGTAAGATAGTACAATTAAAGGGGTTGGTGCAAGTGGAAGACTACCTTTGACTTGGGCAAATAGGGTGGAAGAGTACTGGTAGGAGAGAAACAGAGGAAGAATGCATGGAATGGTGTATGCAAGGGAGGCATGTAAGGACAGGGATAAGTGGAGACTCTTTTGCCCTGGTCACCCCTTGATGGGAGTTCCTGGAGGGAACGGGCATCAGAGATATAGACAGATAGTATTGCTAATCTCTGATTACCCTTTCTGAAGGATTTAGGGGAACCTTATGTCATAGTCCTTGATATTGTGAAAACTTCTTACAGGGTCTGATATTAGGCTCTGATCACCATTCTCCCCAACCCCTCTTTTGGGAGGCTTTCTCCCTTCACTATTATATTTTCAGCCTTCTCTGGCGAGAGTAATTTTTGTCAGTAAACTTTTTTCCTTAACAAATAATCCAAATCATTCATAGGATAATTACTCAATTCTGCTTTACATTTTCTTCAAATCTGCTCTAACTTATATTTACATCCACCTTACCTCGGCCATCACATTAAATTCAGATATAAATAGGATTCCCAATTAGGAAATATCACCCAATTATGCTCAACAATACTGAGTCCGACCTTCTGCGTATATCTATTTCTAACTCATGACTTTTTCATCCCATGTAATGGCTTTATAATTCCTCCACTCAGTGCAATAAGTTCTATAGTTCTTCCATTCAGTGCAATAAGTTCTCAATGTCACTATAATGTCAAATCTATCTTAGACACCCAACATTGCAAAAGGAGCTTGGTGTGCCTCTACAATATGGGAAATCTTGCTCAAATATAAATGATCCTTCTCTCATGAGAAGTTACTCTACATGTGCAAATGTTTAAAATGTCTTTATGTGTAATACTGCTCTCGCATCTTAATCAGAATCATTTACTTATTTAACACATAATCTGAAACAATATGAAAATGTGAGAAGAACATGTTGTGTGAAGAAATCATAAGAAAAGTGCATAGACCAAAGATAACATGCATATACAAAGTAAAGTAGATGATAAGCTGGTCAAAAATATGTGCAACAATACAAAAAAGAGTACAGAAAGGAGGGAAAGATCACAGAAGATATGGATAGATCCAGAAAAAGCAGATTGGGATTTGGGATTTTTCAGATAAAGAAGCCATAGTAATGACCCAAGAGTGGATGCAATGGGAGCAATTTCTGTGTATAGGACATTTACATGGAATCACTGGTCTCAATTGATGAATCAGCTCACAGTGCAATGTGAAAAAGTAGGATGCACTTTTATGAATTGGTGTGGGGGCTTATTTTTCACTTCAACATAATGAACATGGGTTGATGATGTGCATGAGTGATTTTGGAGGCTGTATGTACTTGATCAACAACAAGCAATTGGGAATTAAGGTAGCTGTAACATACATACATATGAATATATATGCTCCCCTGTTATATCAATCTATTTACATATGCAAGGCCTTGGGTTGTGTGGGCCAGCTGATATGTCAGGATTTAATATCTGTATGTAGTTTTGTAAACACTATTACTCTACCCCATATGTTAATATATGTCTCTCCCTCACATTCCAGACACCAATAACCTGATATAGAGAATTATATTAGGATTGTTGAAAACATATTTCAGTAACTTCTTTCTCTCTACTGACCTTCCTTTACTGTTAACATATGATGCTGAGTGAGGGCATGGATGGCTTCATAACACAGAGGATCACCCTGGACAGCAGCTCTGAAACTCTCTGTGGCAAGTGCACGGTTATCACTTGCCTCGTATATGTATCCTTTAAGTAAGTGTATTGAACACTCAATCTGTTGAATAACAGAAGAATCTAACTTCATATAAAACATACCGACAACACATTTTTCTAATTATTACCCTACATTCATGTTGCTTGATTTTTCTGGACAACTGCTTTAATCACATACATGAATCTTCACACATATGTACACTACACTCCAAATTTCTGTCATCCACTTATTTTGAAAAAAAAAAATTATAACATAATTGCATAAGGTAAAAGAAAATTCTGGAGGAAAATGGTCCCTTCAAGAGAATACTAGCATGTCACTGAGGGCCTTATGGCCAGAAGGGGTAATACACCAACAATACTCGATTTCATTCTAACCTAAAATAGCCTGGAAAAAGGTAACATAAGGTAAAGTATTATACTAGGAATACTAAGGAAGTCATACAGAATCAGACCATTGGGTCCTTTCAAGCCTGTTTCCAATAGTAGATATCAGAAACACATATTAGCATGGTAAAGTAAGGAGGCACAAATAATGTTAGGTGTTATCTTGAAGCAAAAGATTTATCATGTCTAAGTGAAATATATATTATATCTAATGAATCATTTCTCAAACGATCATAAAGTGCTCGAATCTGTTTATAAGGTTAGCAAAAACATTAAAATGAATTCTACACCTGACCTAAAGATGAGATACCAGGCTGGTAGCATATCACATATAAATTCTTCTTGGACTACCATGGGAAAGGGAATTTCACCAAAACAGTACAGAACAATGTTACAAAAGGTTCTGTGAAATCTAAAGTGGGGGAGTCAGAGAATGGGTAAAATGCCTTATGGAAATATAAATGGCACAAAAACCAAGGCAGGTTTTGAAAATATGAGGATAAGAAATGAGTACTGTAAAATGAGGATGAGGTACAAAAATATGAGAGAAACACAATGGAAAAAGCAAGATAACCTAAGCTGTGCTGTACCAAATACAAGACTAAAAAGTTTTCACAATGGATGCAGACTTTTGAGCTGCTAACTAATTCTAGCAAACATGATATCTCTTAAGAAACAAAGGTACTGAGTAGAAGTGCAGCTTCAATAGAAAGTACACTTAGAATGAGGATCTTCCACTGTAAGAGTTCTAACTTTATAAGGAAAATAAACAATCACGATTGCACCATATATCTTTTGTCAATCATAGGTAATTATATTCTACTTACAGACATTGTATCATCAATCTCTGGAACAGATATGACCTCTCCTTCTGCCTTAATACGAGACACATTGTTATTATCACTGTGTTCTAACATGTCTAAGGCAGCCTGGAATTCACCAACTTCATAGTAGCACAGAGCTACCAAATATCGACATGTTGGATTCTGAAAGTTTGAGAAAAAAAAATCAGTTTCGAGTTAAAAGACCACATAGTATATATAACTTCTGTGTGCTGTTATTGTATTGAGTTATAAAGAATAACTTTACCTTTAATTTTAATAAAGAATCCTGACTGCACATGCGTTGATGACATAATAAAGTTAAGCATGGCATCTTAAAATTGCATGAATTAATGATCGACATTAATAAACATCAGTTCACATTGGCTTACAGTCAATAAATGGAATAATTTCACAATTCCAAATTATCTACAAAGGTAACAAATAGGCTTGATTATCAAATGGAAATTAATACCTTTCCTACCTGTAATGAGTAACAATCAGGTATACATGTAGGTAAGGCATGGTATCCAACAACTCCCTTTTTATGGTAGCACTGTTTTATAACATGAGGTTGCAATATGTTAAGGACATTACTATCTATCACTTTGGACTCAATTCCCAATTCCACAGGATTGATCATATACATACTACCTCTAAAATTACTAATACATACCCTAAACCAGTCTCTAGTGTGTTGAACTTAAGCATGTACTTCCACACTTACCTAAATCCTTTTTACTTTTTCACTTTATGTACAAAATTGATTTGTCATGTAAAACTATTTCATTCACACCACCTCAGTACACAATCTGCTTCCATCACTTCTAATTCCAATCACTGCTCTGACATGCTTATCTAATGGATCACAAAAACAATGTATTTCAAAACATACAATTTTCACAAAATAAAATGTAACATGAAAGGAGAGTCGGAAGAACAAGCCTAGACTAATTACAAAAACAAATGTGGGAATTGCAGTATTTAGAACTCTACAGAAGGTAATCTTATTTGGCAAGTGCTTTTGGTGATATAAGACATTCAAACACGCTGCATGATTCTCAGATTTAGTTAACGATTATGCTAAATGAAGCACTTGGAAACTTACTTTACTCTCAAATACTATACATATGATCAATTTCCACCATAGACATATACAAAGGCTATAATTTACTAATTGCTCAGTACTTACTCTAGTTAGTTTATGACCATTTATAAGCAGGATGGCACGGTGATACTGTTTCGTGAGAAAATAGCTTTGAGCCAGCCAGTAGACATCAGCAGGTGCCCCATTGCTAAGACTAACAACCTTATCTGCCCAGAAAACAGCTGCCTTGTAGTGATGCTGAAATAGTAATTACTTGGGTGAGCCATGCTTCAGAAGCAAAAACACATCCTCACTTTTCAGGAAAAAATGGAAGGGGAGTCTTCTTACAGCTATCAGTACATCAGTTGGAGGTATGTCTTTAGCTGTCTGTAGGATGGTCATTTGCAAAAGCCCTTACACTACAAGCAAGGACATTTGCAAACTGCTTTTGGTTTCCATACACACTCTCCTTCTGTTCTAGTTGATATATTTTCATAAAAGTGGCACCAGTCGATTCTTCACACTCTAACAGTACGTAAGCAGTGCTTAAACCCCCGACACTTTCCCCTCTAATCAAAGTCCTGCCCACTTTTGTGCGGGATTAGAGTTATGGGTTCAGAAAATGCCACAAGTAAAATCCCAAATTCTATATTAACTCTAGTGTATGGAATCCGTTGGTACCATTTTCATTAAAATCTAGCAACTAGATCATGTATGCCCACTTTCTGATAAATTACCCCAATATTTCAACACCCACACAGATATACAAAAGCATACAACTCATAACAGTAATTGATATCTGTATATCACTTTTCTTTTCTTTTTTCTGAGCAATGGGTGAGCATGATTTCAGATAAACTGCACAGTTTAGAAGTTAATCAAACAAAATGATCAGTCTAAAACACAATAACAAATTGACATTCGAATGTTTTCATCTTCATTAGTAACTTAATCACACTTAACATTCATTTACATAATTCACAAGTTCCAACCAACATCACTCATCTCTAATCATGGATCAATGAAAATTTTAATATTAAGAGGAGTGGGTCATGATCAGTGGGCTGGCATGCATGTGAGCGAAGACTCACGGCATCTATAAACTATCTTCTACAATTTCATGTTTCAGCCCATTAACAAAGCAATTTGCAACTTAAACCATACCACCTTCGATCGTTCTAGTCTCTTTTAATTCTTGAAATAAAATCGGAAACAGTATTTTGTGATATCATACGATGAAAATCAAGAAAATTACTCAAAAATGTACATAACGATTAGTTTTACTTTACTAGGGGGAAGAGTAAAACGAAGACACTTGAAAGGAGATACCTATATGTACATCATTATTGGCATCAACCATCCATTTCTATTAATCTTACAACATAAAATGTCATGATTTCTTACCCTTTCTATATAACTTCGAACAATTTTCCGAAACTTCTCCAGATCTAATGATTCTGGAGGAGAAGTGGGCATACATTCAAATTCTTCTGCCATGTTGTTTACAAATACACAACCAGTTGTTGTTGTGGGAAATTTACCAGCGCATACCAGCAGCGACCACTTGAATTAGCGAACGGATCTGCATAAAAATGAACAAAAACAAAATTATTTAAAATTGTTACATGAAGAAATCTGTAGTTTATGCTCTGCCTTAATCTTAGTTATCTTGTGAGTTTTTTTTTCTTTCATTGTTTTCAGCTATGTCTTAAACATGTCCTGTTTCAGTCAGACAACTGAACATTCTGTATAAACTGATTGATTTTATGGTAGCTATTTTTACCATGTGTTGCATCACTTCCAGTTTTCCAGTTACTCAACCAATATAGAATTATAGCGAATATTATTTTCATTGCAGTTCAATGGTGTGATCCATGTTTCAAAAGAATCATGTCTGCTATGGGTTTTTAAAGTACTCTCACGAAAACCAATACTGTTAACAAAGTTGTTTCTTTTCTTAATATCTTTTACACTAGTTTGCTCCCTAGAGGGAAAGCTACCTTGATATAAATACGTGTAGCGACGCTATGAAACTCCTCCCAACTCGCAGCCAAAATGCACGAGAGACTCCCACGATGGCAGCAGTTTTGTAATTGTCTAACGTCTTTCTTGGCGACGAGGACAGAGAGATGTATACGGAAACACTGGTGATAACGCAATACGAATAATTATTGTACAGGGAAGTGTAGCTTCAAGGGAGAGCAGGAAAAGAGGTGAGGCACAAGTGAGGAGTATATTTAAATTTCTCCGCGGTGCTATTGCTGAAGGTGCGAATCATTACCTGGTCTCATAATGCTGTTGTGGAAAAGTGGAGGCTTTGCCTAGGTTCTTGGCTGTTTTCCAAAGGGTATAAGGCGTTGCTGAGATCCTGTGGTTGTGTGCAGGAGGCATTGCTGAGTTTCTGTTGCTGTGCAGCAGGAAGAAGACGTTGCATAGATACTTTGGTTTGTTCTGGGAAGAAGAGGGTGTTGAGATCTTAAGATAGTGTCGTTGCTGCGAGAGGGACGAAGACTGGCTTGCGGTCAACGGAAAGAAGTTTTCAGGCACAAGTTGCGCACTTCATGACTTATCTTTAGCCGGTCGACAGATGATAGGGTTGTGGTGACTGATATGGGCTAGTTGGGTCCTCCATTCTCGGTTGTAAGTTATGATACCAAGCTGGAAAGGTTGATGATGTGGCGGTGTGTCACAACAGGTGTGAATCATATATGGTTGCTGCTGGTAGGGAGTTGTAGCGTACCTAATCTTGAGGTCGTTCATGCTATCTGGAATGTGAATTCTGACTGCAAGTCAAACAAGGTGTTAGGGTGTGGTTTTTGCACGGCGCCCAGGTACTTGCCGGGAGCCCGTGTGGACTCGGGGTTTTGTGAGGTGTTGCTACAGTCATTACATCTGTACTCCACACTGCAGGTGGAAATTATGACTTGGGAGCCTTGTGTAATTTATATCGTGCTTTACAACTCCCCCAAAGGATCCCCCAAAGGATCCGTAGTCTTGACTTCACGTCCTCGATGGCTTGAATGATGTGGGTGCTTCGCGCAGCTTTAGGATCGTCCTGCAACCGTTGCCCCCCGCCCTCAGACATAATGTATACGTCAGTTGGCGTGAACGATCTCTACGCCTTGCGTAACCTCGAAGGCTACAGATGTCACATGCCGTGCTCCTACAAGCCTTATGGGCTGCCCTTTGCCGCAAAGGCATCTCTGTTCTTCAGCTGAGGGCATCAAGACGCGCATTGCCCGTAAACATCTCATTATGATTATTATAATTCTCCGTCAGTAAACAGAGTAACCTCTCAATTCTTGTGTTTGACAAGCTGTGGTTTCTTAGGGTTCCCCCCATATCGTCCTTCCAACTTCATGGTTCTTCCCTTGGTTCTTGGGTTATCAGGTTTCTTAAAACTCTACCTACTACCAGGATTTATTTCATGCACTGTTCTTTCTAATAGTTTAATCCATCTCTGTTGTTTTGCTTCTTTCTTTGTCACTTGTACGTAGCTCTTTCTATTATTATCTCCCTGTATCAACTATTGTCTTCGGTGATCTGGACTCTCTCTTATCTTTGTAAGATGTTGCCTAGTTCTTTGCTGCATTTGATAGTATTGGTACAGGTATACGTTACCATTAGATATATTTAATCTTGTGGGGATATTGGGAACGTACATGTTTTACTGTATTATGTAAAGATATTCTAGAACACTTGCCTACCTATGAGTACACACTTATTTTGCTATTAGGCAGCGTTGAGGCATATAGATCTCATTGTAGGAAATCTAGAGTTATATGAGTTGTGAGTTATAGAGTGTTGTGTGTGAGATGGAGAGAGTGTGTCTGTGTACTACTGAATGGTAGGAACCCATATGTATGAGAGAGAGGAAGACAGCAACCTAAAGGCCAGGAGGGGGAACTTAAGAGCTAATGTAGCGTTGGACCTCTGGGCAGCCGTCGCTAACTCCAATAACCTAGCGGTAGTACCTCCCAGGTTCGTGCTTGCTTATAACCTGCCGTTTGAGAGGAAGAGTTACTTTGATGAACAGCAAATAATGTCGCTTACAACGCACCATACGAAAGCACCAAGTGCATAAGCGTACGTGGCGTGTGATCCTCTTAATTTATGAAGGTTTACAGTTGCCTTCGTCAGCCCTCGCTTCTGAGCAGCTGACTTAATGATCGCCTTCACTAGCTACTATTGAGCGCTTCTTTTGTGTTGCCTCAAGTGTTCGACCCTGTTCGTTGCCGTCTTAAAAGAGCAGGTCCGTAGCCAGCTTTGTGTGGGGGGATAGGAAAGGGGCGAGGATAAACAGTCTTTTCTTGGCAAGGTGGAACTTGTCTTTGTGCCTGGGGGTCCAAGGGCAATGCCCCAAGTGGAGAATCATATATACATACAGCTAGACTAAACTGTTTGATATGAATAACACTTTACCTTATAACAACGTTGTATTTCGTATTGCATAACCCTAAACAAATGAATGTCTTGGTGGGCGCAGCCTTCACCCATTGCCTTACTGAAAACTTCCTTGTAGCCTCGTCACCCATTTTTAGACCGCTTGGAGATCCATGCCAAGCTTTTATATGCAATACGCAGCTAGTTGCTCGAAGAAGCACGTTTGTTCATTGTTTTTTTAATCTAATTTGACTCCCAGTCACAATCAATAGCTTCACTTCCATTTTAGAGAAAGGGGATCTTCATTTTCTAGCAACGAATACAGCAAAAAATATACCACTTGTATATGACAGATAAACGAATAAGGAATACAAGAGCATTGCGACCAAATACAACGCATTACTTCCTCACCCCGACCGAACTCTTTCACCTCGCTGGGAGGGGGCAGGGTTCGAAACCCCCTAACCATCCCTGGCTACGTGCCTGAAGAGAATACCTGCTCAGAACTTTATGTTGATTTGGCTCCAAGTATTATGTATTGGCAAGGGTACAGCGACCCAATAGGTGTGGAAATTGCATGTTATGAAAGTGATGTTACAGTATTCAAGGATTTTGTTTGTAATTACTATTCATGTATGTGACAATTGAACCCACACACAAACATATAACTTTATCGGTGTAATTGTCATGTAGTGTTACATTTTTGTAATCGTAACTGTAATCACTTATATCGTTATATTTCCTTAGTACTTATTGTAATCATGATACTGGATCATTGTAATGGTTTACATGTTCATGTGCTCGTGCCCCACTCTGGCTGGCCTCTGGGGACATGTGAAAGACATAGACCTTTGAAATACCGTGTACACAACGGAATAACGCTTAGTTGTCTAGCCAAAGCCTAGCCCAGACTTCCATTCTCAAAACGCTAATATGCTCTCTAAACGAACGTATTTTGATGAAGGCTAACGAAGAAGCCAAACGAAGTATGAGATCCATATGGCGTGTCGTCTCACAGATAACTGACAGTCTGGCGCACATACAATTACCAGAGTAAAGTCGATAAAACTTCTGTAAGTATTGATTATAATGCTGCGTCCGAATTCAACGACTTTACGGCGCTACCTCGCGCACGTGCGGGGGGGAGGGGGTTGTTATTTCATGTGTGGCGGGGTGGCGACGGGAATGAATAAAGGCAGACTATGAATTATGTACATGTGTATATATGTACATGTCTGTGTGTATATGTATACGTTGAGAAGTATAGGTATGTATATTTGCGTGTGTGGACGTGTATGTATACACATGTGTATGTGGGTGGGTTGGGCCATTCTTTCGTCTGTTTCCTTGCGCTACCTCGCTAACGCGGGAGACAGCGACAAAGCAAAATAAAGATAAATAAATAAATGAATATATATATATATATATATATATATATATATATACATATATAATATTTCTCTATACTTGATCGCCGTTTCCAGCGTTTGCGAGGTAGCTGCAGAAACAGATAAATAGAGGACGTTTTTGTTCCCATCCATTCTGTCATTTGCAGTGCACCAAAACCACATCTCCCTCTCCACAACCAGGCCTCAGAGACCTTTCCATGGTTTACCCCGGCCACTTCAAATGATGTGGTTCAGTCCGTCGACAACACGTCGACCACACTATAGCATATCGTTCCAATTCATTCAGTCTCGGAAACGTCTTTCACCTTCCTGCATGTTCAGGCCCCAGTCTCTCAATATCTTTTTCACTCCATCCTTCCATATCCAGTTAGGTTCCATGTTATCGTTTACTTCTGATACATATATCCTCTTTGTCACTCACTCACCTACTGTATACCTTTACCAGTCATATACTTTTTACCTGTATTTAATACCACAGTAGCCTTAATGGTAGTATCAACAGAGTGTAAATGTTGTGGCGTGACACACCCATATTTGCTCTGATGCAAAAGCCTTAAACCCATTTGTTCCCACGCTAAAATGGCATAGATAGCCCCATCGCAGAAGGGCGAGTAATCTACTGTCGTGTTCATGCTAACATTGCACTGTTCTTCCTGGAAATAATGCTTATTTTGCACGCTAAAAATCCTGGACTCGAGTCTAGAATGTTCCCGGTCTTGAATAATGGACTCTCTGCCGACCTGCATCTCTTTTGGTGCCTCTCGTTGATGCAGTTTACGTATGAATCACACTGATACTGCGGGAATCAGATTCTCTTCTCGTAGAAAATGAATCTGTTTTGGTCTCTTAAAAGGCTCAGTAAAGCTTAAATATAGACGAATTGCTTCGAAATCTCGTGTCTTCTCTTGAGGTAAATCAGCATCAGTTATTGAGTCAGCATATGATGCATTTGAATGCACCATATGTACCGTTCAGATAGATGAGGCTAAAGTTGATGTATCAGAGTCAGATTCCTTACCTGTGATGCTTAGTCTAAAAGGCTACGAAATCCATTGAAGTGAGAGAATGGAGGAAGGAGATTCACTGCCGTTACCAAACACATGGACGATTTGATGATGCCATACCATCTATGTCCAACTTGATGCCGATGATGTCGGTGTTCAACCTAGTATTGCCATACCATCTATGTTCAACTTGTTGCCATACTATCGGTGTTCAACCTAGTATTGCCATACCATCTATGTTCAACTTGATGCCGATACTATGGGTGTTCAACCCAGGGCCTGATTTAAGGTGCTGATATGCCTGGGGATAAATGATCCAGATAGACCTATAATTATATTTTTTTATGGAGACTTCCATGGCTTCAGAGCCGCTGAAGATGCAAAGTCTCGATCCTTCATCAGCTTACAACATCCACAGGAGGATTATAAAGAGCAAAAGTACTATAAAGAACAGTTCGAGAAGATTCGTAGAAAATGCTGAGCAAAAAGCAAATGATGCGGAAATACCTGTGGTCAAACAAGAAGAAAAGTTCCTGGGAAGTACAAATACAGTGCCATTTTCAGATGAAGACCATTCAGCTTCAGTCGTCAGAAGTATTACCATGCCTGTCTTCAGTACTTTGTCCTAGATATCATGATTAATGAAATAAAAAGATCCAAAGGGAAAAGTAACATTGCGACTGGTCAAATTTCGAGATCCCTTCGCTCCCTTACAGTTGAAATCCCTTCACCGCCTTGCACTTGAGATCCCTTCACTACCTTGCACATGAGATCCCTTCACTGCCTTGCACTTGAGATCCCCTCACTGCCTTGCACTTGAGATTCCTTGGCTGCCTTGCTGTTGGGATCCCTTCAACGCCTTGCATTTGAGATCACTTCAACACCTTGCAGTTCCATTTCACTGGGGAAAGATAAGTAAAACTGACCAAACTATTGTCAGTTCTGAGGCTTTCACTGAGAGCAGGTAAAGGTCCTAACAAAGCATTTTTTTTTTTTATCTCAGTTCAATAAGAAAAAGAATGGAAGTGCTAAGAGAAGTCTAAGTGTATATTTTCCTCTCGGGAGTTTATTTTTTATGTTTTGGCGTTTTGTCAATTTTCTCATAATGATTTGGTTAATGATAGGTGCCTGGGGGCAAATTAAAGTTCTTAATATTAACTTTAAAGACAGTGATGCTGCGTGTAACATAATCAGCAGAGGGGTATAGAATAACGAGATTTTCAAGATCTATGGAGTGATCATTTTTATGAGTGTTTAGCGATCGCATTTTTGTGGTCATCCCTGCGTACTGTATGACAGTGCCAATAACATCCCTCCTTTACAGTTTTTCCGGTCTGGTCTGTGTATATGACTGGTACATGCCTTGCATTTGATGGCATAAACACTCCCAATTGTTGCATGATTTGTCTTACTACTTATTAAGTTCTTACTGATAGTGTTGTTGTACTGGAAAGCAACATTACAAGCACTGTTTTCAGAACCTGGCTTACATTGGCTAAGTTGGGTGAATAGGGCAACACTAAACATTTAGACTTATCCTCATTTGTCGCATTTATTACTTTTTTTTTTTTTTACAAGAGGCATGAAATGCCTTCCTAGCTTTCCAGTAACCTTTGTTCACAAACCACTTGGGATAATACAACTGCCTAAAGATACGTCTTTTATAACTACATTTGTCTACCAGGTCTATGGGATCACATATCCGCAGTGCTCTTAAAAACAGACATAACTACAGACAATTTTGTAGAAGAATCATGTACTGAGAAATGATGAAGATATCTCTCAGAGTTGGTAGGCTTCCTGTAGATCTTAAAGGACAAATGATCAGATTCTCTAGTTATCAACACATCAAGAAAGGCCAGTTTGACTCTTGTTTCCCATTCAGTCTTGAATTTGATGGTGGAGTGGATGCTAATTAATTGATTCAACATAATTCTTGGGAGGATGGCCACAGGAACCGCACATCAACATCATCCACGTATCTAAACCAGATTTTCGGGTGATTATTGATTGAAGTTAGAATTTCAGTCTCAAAATATTCCATAAATAAGTTACTAAGAATAGGAGTAAGTGGGAAAATCCAGCACCAGCAATAGCAGATCACCCACGAACCTCACTTCCTTGCACTTATCAGCAATGCATAGTTTTATACCTTATGTTTCCGTATCCCACTCTCAGATCTCACATTACAAGAGATCATATAAAAACGGTTGAAAATATTTAAAAGGCCCCTACTGCCCCAGGTTCAGTTCTAACATTCCTCTAAGCTGGTGAACCTTTAAAATATGCACTTTTGAACTTTGTGTATCCTCAGCACAGGTGGCTAGCTTTGTTGCTTGAGCATAGATTTTCTTATGAATATCTTCGTTTGTAGTCATCACTAATGTCATCAGTATTGTACATGAATAAGCATGATTAGTTTGTTGGTCTGTGTGATGCAAAGGTTAGTCCAAGATCAAATTCTTTGGCGTCAGCATCGGATAGATATTGAGTGAAACAATACGCATCTCGTGAAAGTCCACCTATATTGCCTTCGAGAAGAATGTGAATGTTTTAGACCATCCTGTTACCTTTTAGATTATCCATACGTGTTCCGTGGAGTATGCAAATCTCTCTGCATCTCCAATCACATAACACCGACATATGTTCGGATACTGTCTTTTTTTCCCCGCGTTGTAAGTATGTTTTCCTGCCTCATGTCATGAATGTATGTGTACAGTCATGAGAAGAAAAAAAAAAAAAACATTACATGAGTCATGCGCCTGGTTGCTGCTAGATATTGTAGTAAACGTGAAGTATTGGCGGCGGTGGAGGTCCGTGGCAGAGAGAGCGACGTGATTGGCTGCCGCCGGTGCACCAGCAGCCAAGGCTCAGCCAGCCAGTCGACCTGTAACGCTGGTGAGCGGAGGATTATTGAATGACGCATCCGATCTAAACCCATTAATAACAATGCCGATATTTTCGAAAGACTGGAGAGACCCTGGGGACAAATGGGTAAAGACCGACGGTGGTTGGGAAAAGGAGAAAGTGTTGTGTTGTAGCCCGTTAACGGAGATGGTGGTGAGGCAAGTATAACCACTGGTTTAAACGTCTTTGTTTGCTTGGGAGACAGGACGATCAGCTGAGCAGAAGCGCATCTTAACCACGAAAAGCAGACGCCTGGTTCTCGCTAAAGGTTAAGTGACACCTCAAATTAAGGGAAATAGCAAATACTGTGACCTACGACCATGGTTAGGCTGCAACAGGGAGATGTTAGCTAAACGCTCTTAGGTAAAGCTGGACCAGGAAACTGCGTGACTGTTTGGAGGCGAGGGTGGGCGACCAGCAGGGTAGGTTGGCTGCGTCGTGCTTTTGTCGCCATGCACACAGAAAACCTCCTCCAACCTGGCCAGAATTTGCCCCCATGATGGAAGATCCATATAACCATGAATATGTGTGGATGTGCCAGTGTGCTGAACGTGTCAGTGCACATCAGGTGGAATTATTTTTGTTATTCCCTTCAGAGCATAACGTAGCGTGTACAAAAAGAATTTAATTCGTGTGAGTCAAGGATAGACATGCTATTGGCAACTAACACAACCGATGTATGTGTGGAAGTTTCAGGCGAGCCTTCTGCAAGAGCTAGACTACATTATCGAGAGATCCATGGACGATATATATATATATATATATATATATATATATATATATATATATATATATATATATATATATAGTAATGAGTTTTTTCTGTTAATTGCTGATTTTGTAATGTGTACCGATTACGTTTAGTAAAATATTTTTTACAAGTGACCTGTACTATGTGGCTGCAGAAGGATGTCCATGTATGTAGTTTTTCTTATACCAATCAGTGAGCACTGCTCACGATCACATTCTGTTTGAGTGTTCAGTAAAGAGGGTGAGTGGCCGTGAGATGAGGTAACTTCTCCCTCTATTCTGATGACATTTAAAGAACGTCGAGAAGGAATGTAATTACTAATGCAAAAGTAAATCAGGTCGCATTTTTTGGATGACATTTATTAAGCCCGACGTTTCATCGTGTTATTGTGTATATATATATATATATATATATATATATATATATATATATATATATATATATATGTAGATAGATAGATAGGCATACGGCGCATTCGTATATGCACCATTAGGCGTTTTTCATCCATTGAATTGAAAGATATAATTTACTGTAAACACAGCTGGATAGGAATATTGATGTAACATAGGAATTCAAAGATTTTTTTCCTCTTGGAGTGGCATGTAATGGGCACTGGGAAGTGCGTTGACTATGATGCGTTCCTCAGCATGTAAATATATTCATTGTTGTCGCTGGTGGGGGGGGGGGGGGCAGGGAGAGGGAGGAGGCAAGGTGCCAGCTTTTCTTATTTGCGTATGTGCAAAGGATGTGTGAGTTGAGGCTAGAAGTAACATCTAACGTAGATGTTGAATCTGCCTTTGCCTAGGAAGTAGTTTTGCATTCATTTAAATCGGCCGGAGATGTGTTTATATTGTGAATGTTGACTTATGAAAGATATGATTCCTCCTTCATTGGTAACTGCATTCCAAAGTGAATAGACATTACCATGTTGCTATAACGACCTAGCAGAATTATTTTGAGAAGATAGAATGATGAATCATGGTTACAGTCTTGTATTGTGAATCTTGGGAACGATCAGGCTACAGAATATATATATATATATATATATATATATATATATATATATATATATATATATATATTTTATACTTTGTCGCTGTCTCCCGCGTTTGCGAGGTAGCGCAAGGAAACAGACGAAAGAAATGGCCCAACCCCCCCCCATACACATGTATATACATACGTCCACACACGCAAATATACATACCTACACAGCTTTCCATGGTTTACCCCAGACGCTTCACATGCCTTGATTCAATCCACTGACAGCACGTCAACCCCGGTATACCACATCGCTCCAATTCACTCTATTCCTTGCCCTCCTTTCACCCTCCTGCATGTTCAGGCCCCGATCACACAAAATCATTTTCACTCCATCTTTCCACCTCCAATTTGGTCTCCCTCTTCTCCTCGTTCCCTCCACCTCCGACACATATATCCTCTTGGTCAATCTTTCCTCACTCATCCTCTCCATGTGCCCAAACCATTTCAAAACACCCTCTTCTGCTCTCTCAACCACGCTCTTTTTATTTCCACACATCTCTCTTACCCTTACGTTACTCACTCGATCAAACCACCTCACACCACACATTGTCCTCAAACATCTCATTTCCAGCACATCCATCCTCCTGCGCACAACTCTATCCATAGTCCACGCCTCGCAACCATACAACATTGTTGGAACCACTATTCCTTCAAACATACCCATTTTTGCTTTCCGAGATAATGTTCTCGACTTCCACACATTCTTCAAGGCCCCCAGAATTTTCGCCCCCTCCCCCACCCTATGATCCACTTCCGCTTCCATGGTTCCATCCGCTGCCAGATCCACTCCCAGATATCTAAAACACTTCACTTCCTCCAGTTTTTCTCCATTCAAACTCACCTCCCAATTGACTTGACCCTCAACCCTACTGTACCTAATAACCTTGCTCTTATTCACATTTACTCTTAACTTTCTTCTTCCACACACTTTACCAAACTCAGTCACCAGCTTCTGCAGTTTCTCACATGAATCAGCCACCAGCGCTGTATCATCAGCGAACAACAACTGACTCACTTCCCAAGCTCTCTCATCCCCAACAGACTTCATACTTGCCCCTCTTTCCAAAACTCTTGCATTTAGCTCCCTAACAACCCCATCCATAAACAAATTAAACAACCATGGAGACATCACACACCCCTGCCGCAAACCTACATTCACTGAGAACCAATCACTTTCCTCTCTTCCTACACGTACACATGCCTTACATCCTCGATAAAAACTTTTCACTGCTTCTAACAACTTTCCTCCCACACCATATATTCTTAATACCTTCCACAGAGCATCTCTATCAACTCTATCATATGCCTTCTCCAGATCCATAAATGCTACATACAAATCCATTTGCTTTTCTAAGTATTTCTCACATACATTCTTCAAAGCAAACACCTGATCCACTCATCCTCTACCACTTCTGAAACCACACTGCTCTTCCCCAATCTGATGCTCTGTACATGCCTTCACCCTCTCAATCAATACCCTCCCATATAATTTACCAGGAATACTCAACAAACTTATACCTCTGTAATTTGAGCACTCACTCTTATCCCCTTTGCCTTTGTACAATGGCACTATGCACGCATTCCGCCAATCCTCAGGCACCTCACCATGAGTCATACATACATTAAATAACCTTACCAACCAGTCAACAATACAGTCACCCCCTTTTTTAATAAATTCCACTGCAATACCATCCAAACCTGCTGCCTTGCCGGCTTTCATCTTCCGCAAAGCTTTCACTACCTCTTCTCTGTTTACCAAATCATTTTCCCTAACCCTCTCACTTTGCACACCACCTCGACCTAAACACCCTATATCTGCCACTCTATCATCAAACACATTCAACAAACCTTCAAAATACTCACTCCATCTCCTTCTCACATCACCACTACTTGTTATCACCTCCCCATTTGCGCCCTTCACTGAAGTTCCCATTTGCTCCCTTGTCTTACGCACTTTATTTACCTCCTTCCAGAACATCTTTTTATTCTCCCTAAAATTTAATGATACTCTCTCACCCCAAAGACGCACTGTATCTGATGATTTTTATTCTTTATCATAATAAGTATTCGATAGCTGGTGAAGAATATACCAGACTTCATGTTTTCACGTTTACGATGGCAAGTCGCATTGATATGATAACGACAAAAGTACGGAAAATAATGTCAAACTCCTTACTACATTACAGACTTTTACTTTAGAAAGATGTCCTCTCTCTCTCTCTCTCTCTCTCTCTCTCTCTCTCTCTCTCTCTCTCTCTCTCTCTCTCTCTCTCTCTCTCTCTCTCTTGGGCATCCTTCATACAGATCGTACGAAACACGTCTCATTAATTCTCGTAAAGTCTTCGAGCGCAAACATCCTTTATTGTATCATTATCTAGACATAATATATCTTTCTTAAAGACATCCTTCTGTAAGATGCTTATTACAGAGATTCATCATCCACACACACTGCAAAAACTGACATCTAGTCATACTTCTCTCTAGAGTTGGTTTGTGATTGAATCAAAATGTTTCTGTGAAACTTTAAGTTAGATGTCCATTTAATTTAGATTATTTATTTTTCTCTCTGCTACTCATTACCCTTGACTGTGTGAGATTACGAGACCAATAAACCTGTTAGATATATTTATGTATAATTGTATTGAACATTGCCTTATTAGAAACATAATAGGCAGCTGGTGGGTATAAATTACTGTAGTATTTATTGATTACAGTACGTATTTAGAGACAGTTCATACGTACGGGATATAGGGAGGTCATTGATTAATTTTATGCATGAACACAGTGTCATGTTGGTAATAGTTTTGAATTACTGAATACTGTAGGAATACCATTTCCCCACAAAGATATAAGTAGCGTATTTTACTTTATGTAGTGTGTAGAAGCTTTCAAATAACGACATGTTGGTGATATAATGTAAAATGTTTATAATGGAGTCATTAGATTGTTAGATATCAGGCTCTGAAACTTATTCGATTCTAAACTTTCTTACATGTAATTATTCCCCTCAGAATTTTTTGAATAACTCAGCCCCGAATCCTTCTTCGGGAACTGACATAATATGTAACAGAAATCGTATACAAATGTAGAAAATATTTTCTATGTACCTAGGAAGTTAGATGACACCATTTTTTAAAATTGTAATATATATATATATATATATATATATATATATATATATATATATATATATATATATATATATATATATATATACTGATTTATGTTAATGTAGGTGATATGGATAGAATTAGAATTTTCTTGCCATACGTTATCTGGAGGCGTGACATGTCGCCTTTAACTAGAGTGTAGAAGCGTCAGGAAAGTAGGCCAGGCCGTTTTAATATCTTGTTAAAACGTTTTTCTTTATTAGAATATTAGGCATAATTGTACCAATATCCTGTAAAAACGTTTTTCTTTATTAGAACATGAATCAGTATTGTACCACTACTTCATCCAATGACTTGTGTATTCGTACAAAGGAGTTACGAGAATTCCAGCGAGCACATCCTTAGAACGATTTATGAATTAAGTACCTTTGCATTAAACAAGAATAGCCTAATAAAAAGAAAAAAAAGAATAGGTTCATTTCCATTGACACCCAGAGAGCTGTGGGCTAGGCTAGGCAACCATTCTGGGAACTTGCGTCAAGGTCGATCGTGTTGGGAACTGGTCTCAAAACGTAAACAAACATGACACACACACACCAGGCATCAGGTCGCGCTGGAACTCTATGTCTCTCATGACAGTGTCATTTCCAACTTCCCTGCGGTCTCTAATTGGGCATTACGATAACAGCAGTACATTTTTACTGTCAGTCTCGTTGCTAGGGAGGTTAGGTGAGGATTGCCTCAAGGTTTATTGATTTTTACGAGCGTCTCAAAATTTCTCTCAGCCTCTTCTCTCTCGTCCCTTAAACAGCGTTAACATTACCTTAACATTAGTACATTTTTACTATAAATCGCGCAGCTTGAGAGGTTAGGTGAGATTCAATGTTTATTGATTTTTTTTTTATGTCTCCAACGTTTACACAATACATTTTCCATGATCTTGAAACTTCTCGCAACCCTCACATACTGTCTTTGAGGAAATTATAAGAGGGATAGTGTTTCCGAACTGGTACCATTCCTCGATTTCTCCCTGCTCCAGAACCAGTAGAGCCAGTTACCCATGAGATGCATTTATGTAAGGACCCATACATGGTCTTGAGGTTTGATGAGACTGGTTCCTAATGTTTGTCTGTGGTGATGTCCTAGGACTTAATCAAAGGAGTTAACTAGTGAACTATGATGTGACATAAACATGCATCAAAAGATCTCACATCAACTCAGCTTTTCTGATTCCAGATTTATTTTTATCTTACAATAAATGAATGAGAGTGGGGAGGGGTATGAAGATCAAGGGATAAATGGAGATCATATTGAAAAGTGGTGAAACAATAGTGGAAACCAACACAACCTGTGAAAACCCAATATAACTTCCTCTCTAAGCAGCCAAATTTCTCATAATTTCTTATCATCAAAATGCAAACAATGGTGGCACCATTGCCCATTCTGTCTTACAGTCACGCTTTCCAAATGGTTTTATATCATGTAAGTGTAGGTATATTAAGTGTTGTTAGTTTTTAGTGTTAGGAGAGGTTAGGTGATGGTTTCATAGCTTTCAATGATTTCTACAATTGTATCACTTACCATACTTTAGAATTAAATGAACCCACATTTTCTGTAATATTCATACACCTCCCCACTATCACAAAGGTCAGGAGTTTCTCTTGAAATTTTATCTATTTCCAGTTTTACCAGGCTATGAATAGAGATCTGGGTCTACTTTAGATTTTGATAGTGGCTTTAGGTTAGATTTTATGTTGTTCACTTTTGGTTCCTAGGTTAGTTGATTAAGTTAGAAGTACAACTAGGCCTTAGCTTAAGCTTAGGTACTTGATCTTACAATTGAAGCTAACCTAAAACCTAACCTAGAACTTCATTAAAGCATGGTATAAGGAATTTATCAAGAATATACCTAAGGACATGATATCAAATATAAGGACCTGACATATAAACCTTTCCAAACGTAGGATCAAACAGAAGGACCAGACCAATGAACCTAACTTAGGACTGAACCTAGAAAATAAGTTAACCTAGAACTTATTCATATGTGCCTAATCTTGGGCTTATCAAGGACCTGACTTTATGGACATAGCTGAGAAACTAGCATAAGACCTATGCACTTATGAATAACATTAGGCTAGAAGCTACTATATAACACAAGCCTGGAACTTGGCATGAGACTTAAGTACTTGACAGGAATAACCGTAGGCTCTAACTTGAGAACCAGGCCAAAGAACTTTACATAGAACCTAACTTAAGGACCTAACCTGAAAAAAATCCTATGGATATAATCTAGGACCTAATCCAAAACCTAACAGACAGACCTCAGCAGCATTCCACTGATGCCCTCATCCCATTTTGTGAAGGCTGCTTAGATATGCATACTTTGTTCAGTTACACTTTGATAATTTTCTTTACATCAAAGTATAGACCATGTTATTTTATTTGCAATACCATACTAATAAAAGCAAAATTTGTAGCTATGCATGTAATTTATTATTGGCCAAAGCAAAATAAAGCCCTGCTGACACTCTGTTACTGCTTGACATTACCCACAAGTATTCATAAGCCTCCACATTAGTAAATTTTTATGTTTCCCAAAGCAATTTACTATATGAATCTTACAACTGGATTATCGTTGTTCTGCTCTTCATTATAGGTTGGATGTTGAAGAAAATCAAGAGAACATAAATCCCGAAGATATGGGTCTCTTAGATCGACGTGGCAGTCGTGGTGAGTTGATGGTAGCTCAGCCTTACTGCCGCATCTATACCCGTAACACCAAGGAGGTAACTAATGTCACATTTAGCAGTTTTATATAAGTTTTAAACTCTCTATGTATGAAGAATGATTAAAAAATGTAGAGCACAGTCACCATATAATGTTGATTGATCCGTAAAGACACATAAAGTTTAAAACATGATAAAATTACTTCATTTCCCTCCTTCACTTTCATTTTCTAAAAGTAGGAAGAGAGTAAGCAGCAAAGAGAGAAATGCTTATACTGCTCAAAGGCTCAGTCATGGGTGTCTGAATGTACATGGATGTAAACAATTAAAAAAAGGGAGAGACAGATGGCATGTTTTGGAAGAGGAACCTGGATATTCTGGATCTGGGTGAAACAAGGCTCAAGTCAAAAGGGGGAAGAATAGTTTAGGCAGGTTTAGGAGGGGGTTGGAACTTCTGCTGAAAGAGGAGTTTTGGGAATGTGTTAAAGAGTGTAACTAAGTGAGTTCCAGCTGGATTTGGATGAGTTTTCCAAAAATCAAGTTATCAGTTGATATGAAACAGTAAGAAAATTAAAAGAAAAAGAAGTAATCACATAGATCAACTTTTTTTTTCTATGCAGGCAATTAAACTTCATGTGCCAGTTGTGCTTAACTTATTGCTGGTTTGTTGACAGTCGTTGATATCCATCTTTGTCTCTTCTCTGCCTTTACTACTGACTCTTTCATTCTTACCACTTCTCTGCCACCATGAGTGAATAACTGATATGCATGGAACTTTCCCAGTGATAACAGTTTGACATCAGTTGAATCATCATCTCTATCATTAGTGTCCCAGAGACTTTCATTGATTTACTTGGGGCATACCAAACATACATGCCAGGGTCATACTTTCTTCCATTATGTTATATAGATATCTAACAGTGAAATATTTCTCAGGTGTTTAATTATAGTTGCTTCTGACGAAGGTCATCTCTGCATAGTAATAAATTGTGCCTTCCAATTTAAATTATGGTAGAAAGGGGAAACTTTTATAAGTATGACACCAAAAACTGTTTAAGTCCAGGTAGAGTCCTCTGAGAGTTTAAATATCTCTTTAGGCTTGAACATACATCATCCAACTCTACATACAAGTATGTTATTATTGTGTAGAGGACTGAAGTATATGATCAGCATCCAAAGTTCCGTAAACCTTTTTAATGTAAGAATAGAAAATGCCATTAGTGAGAATGGTTTGGACATAAACAATTGAAGACGTAGGTTTTACTTGGCTCCATCCTTGGAAGGTTCCTGAGACCAAACTTTGCAGGGATTAAATGAAACCAAAAAGCATCATTGCCTTGGTAATGAAAATAAAAGTAAATCCCTTCAGGTTGTTACTAATTATGGTATGATAAGAAAGATATTTTGATTGCCCTAGATGTGATGAAGGAGTGGGTTTTGTTCTAGTTATCAAGAAGACTGTCATCTAGCAGAACTACCCAATAAATCTTACCGTTTTCACTGCAGAAGTATATGGTATTCAGTCCGCACTTAGATTGATTTAGATGTCTCCATAAAAGAATTTTACTATCTTTTCTGTTTCCCAGAGTTCACTTCAAGCTACATCACATTATGCTTCATTGACTCATATAATTCTAAAAGTCCAAGTTTGGATTTGTAAGAATCCAGTCATAGGATAAGGATAAAGAATTCTGCTGTTGTCTTGGACATGCTGGCAAATATAAGAATAGCTTTCAAATTTTTGGATAAGGAAGTATTTTGCAAGCTATTCATATACTACCTACTGCCAAAACTAGAATGTGCTTCTCAGGTTGGTTCACTGCACCTAAAGTATAGAGAAAGTCCAGAGGAGGGCAACAAAGATGGTACCAGAATTAAGAGAGCCAAGGTACAAGGAAAGGCTGGAGGCTTTTAAATTTAGCCAAGTTGAAAGAGAGAATAGTGAGGTGCGACCTGATAATCTTGTAAGTTTTAAAGAGAGATTGATGAATGGACAGTGACATAAACAGTTTTAAGTTTTGAAATATCTTTTATATGCTAAAAAAACTGCTGAATAACCATTAGGTTTTACTGCTTTACAAATTCCAGATAATCAAATCAAACCTTGGATAAACCAGTGTTATCCTTAGAAGCCTTATAAACTCTCCCCAGTAATTTTAGGTAATTTATTTCCTCCTCTACAAGCAATTACAAGTAGGTCCCTTCTTCCCTCATGTGATGAACCATTCTTGCATATGAGACATACTCTGCCAACAGAAATAAGGTTTTGAAATATGAAAAACTTTTTCCTGAATGGAAGTTAAGGATGGCAAATCTTATTTATTGTCCCACCTTTCTCTTCACCTTTGCTTGTCCTTCATCTCAAGTTACCTTCTCGCTTCAGGATGGAAAATGTGGAATATATATACTGTGCTGGATGGGAGTTTACTCTCTTGGGGCCCCATCCCCTGAACACTACAGTCATGCAACCTCTTGAATGCTGTCTGCATTAACCATGTCCTCTGTAACTTGTTCCAGTCATCCACCACTTTTATACTATTAAAGTATTTTTTACTTACTTTTGGGTTATACCATCTGTTCCTCTATTGCAGCTTCTCTCAAAGCACTGTCCACTTTGTACTTCATCCATTTCCTCTAAAACTTTAAAGTTGTGATCAGGTCACCCTTTGCTCTTTTCTTTTCGAAGATGGGTAGATTTTAAAGTCTTCAGCCTTTCCCTGTACCTAAGCTCTTGTAAATCAAGCACCATCTTTGTTTCTCTCCACTGGGTTCAATGGCAGGGATCTAGAATTCAAACAGAGAAGTCTTGTGTGAATGTTTTCAGATCTCAGAGCAAGCATTTGTCTGTTGGACAGGTAAGGGGGATTTCATTCATTGGGAAGGGATCAATTCAACCATTAAAACCATTTGGGTATTTGGACTCTCAATCTTGCTTACAACATTTCAAAATCCCAGTGAACTCCCACAAGTTGATATGAGTCTGTAGCTAATTATAGGATAGAGAAAAAAAGAGTCTTCCTCATTGTGGGATGTGGCTTAACCCTGGAACACTATGCTTGTGTTTGTGTGACCCAATGCTTCTTGAAGTTCATTTGTTCTAAAAGGTTCCCATGTGTGTATGACCATGTGGATCCCTCTACCTTTAGTTTTTGTTCAGACATTGTTGAGTGTAGGTGAGTCACTCTGTGCTCCTGTTCTTTCTTTGTGTTTTTATGGTGTTTGGTTCTGGTCGACCCCTGAATAGCAATAATGTGGGGAATAAATAACATAGATGATAATCATCCCACAGATCATGGTAATGCAGGGAGACTCTTTATCCGCTAGCAGAAACTAGTGATCTGGAGCATGGAGATCTGCAGTATTAAGTTCTTGTAATGAATAGTTTTTGTGTTGATAAGAATTGTGATTTTTTTATATAAATTTTAATTTTTTTTCTTCTTTTTCAGAGTAACAGCATCCATTTACATTTTTTTTTATTTTTGTATCTTGATCAGGTAAACTTAAAGTGCATGAACTTTTTATTTTCAGCAAATTGTGATTCCAACTGTTTTTCTTCCCCCACCGGGTTTATTGGACCCAAGGGTAGTGTGGTGTTCCTAACATGTTACAGTAGTGTCCTAGAATCAATTACATAGAGAAAAAATTTTTCCTTCCCATGTTATTAGTATTCAGAATTCTAAGACTCAACTGACACATGCTTTATATCTTAGAGTAAAGCATTGCATTTTTGTAATTGATAGAAATGACATGTATTCTTTTGGCTGATTATTAGAAAATGTACTTATCTGCTTTGCAGTTTGGGAAATTAACTGTTTTTTTAGATTACTATATAATGTAGTGTAGGACATTCTGTGTATGAATATTGATTTTATGAGTTTTTATGTGATAGGTTTATGATTTCATTTTTATGTCATTTTTACTCAGTCGGATTATTAATTCTTTCTTAGGTGGCTGGCTTTAATGGCTTGGGTGAGACTTTAAAGAAGTTGGACTTCATCAATGCAGTTCATGACATTCGACGTTTCCGATACATATGCAAACTACTGGACCTACTCATCACACAGAAACTTGCTACTCTATCAGGCGGAGCACAAAAGGTTATTTTATTTATATCCTCTAAAGGATTAGGTGTTGAACTGTGTTTTTAGTAATATATAGAAGATAATTTCTGTAATTTATGGACATTCAAGGAAATAAATAAGTGAAAATGAATGGGTAGGAAATTTTGGTAGATGAGGCTACCCATGCTTTATTCTTGGACATGAGCAAGATGTGGTTGAAAAATAATTGAATGCTAAGCAGAGTATAAACAGGTAAGAGGGCTTTTATTGCAGAAATGTTGGATGATTAAGCCTGGAGATATGGTGTTTTTCATACTATTTCACCATTGGTTGCATAATGAGGTAGCACCAAAAACAAATGAAGAATGACTTCCTTAACTCATCCACTCTTCAGCTGTCGCATACCATATACCTCAACCAAAATTCCCACCCCACTGACATTTCTGTGGCTTCCTGTGACTGCTTCACATACAAACGGCCCCAACTTACAGTGGTTCCACTTATGAGTTTTCGACTTTATGATGGAGAGATATTCAACACTCTATTGTATAATAGGCTTTGTGGTAGATGATTTTGTTCAGCCGTAGGCTAATGTAAGTGTTCTGAGAATGCTTAGGATAGGCTATGCTAAGCTATGATGTTTGATAGGTTAGATGTGCAGTATTAAATGTATTTTCACTAAGTTATTTTTAACTTACTATGGGTTTATTGGAGTGTAACCTCATCGTTAGTCGAGGAGCATCTGTACTCTGGTTCAGCCCATTGACAGCTTATCATCTGTTCATAACATCACTCCAGATCGTTCTATCCCATGCACACCACACCCTTCTACACGTTTAGGCCCCACTTACCCAGATCATCCACTATTCCATCCTTCAGTTTTATCCTCAGCCTCCCTTTCTTCATGTTCTATTCTTTTCTAACATATATATCCTGTTAGATGGCCTCTCCTCCCTTATCCTTTTTCTATGTCCAAACTATGTCAGAAAACCTCTTTTGCTCATGAACATACTCTGAAACATTTTTGTTCCTGTTGAATAGGACTTCTCTTTCCACATACTCTGCAATTCACCAAACAAGAAGAAGGGTGAAACTCTTTCAGTGATAGAGGATTACCTAGTGGAAGGTTGAATAGGACACATGCTGGAGGAGCCCTCTAGAAAATGGTTGAGGTCACTGACAGATTACCACAGGGTTCTGTTCTGGAACCATTACTCTTCTCAGTCTGTGTGAATGAATTGCCAGAAGTTATGGACTCTTACCTGAATATGTTTGCAGCTGATGCAAAGGTCATGAGTAAAATGAAAAGCTTACAGGACCTCAACAGATTCCATAGGTGGTCAAATACATGGTTGATGAAGTTCAACCTGAGTAAATAGGAAATAAGGAGGATGGGCCACAGTGAAAGAAGGCCTTGATAGGATTATCATCAATGAGAAAATTAGTTGCTAAAATGTGTGCTTGAGATGGACTTGATAGTCATTATTATCACTAACCTGTTGCCAGAGTCCCACTTTCAGAGACCAAATAAGGAGGTATTAGCATTATATTAAATTTCATGGATGTTTACATTATACATAACACCAAAACTAGTATATGCCTCTCAGGTTTGGTCGCCTTTCCTAAAGTAGAACAAAGAGCTATTAGAAAAGGTCCTAAGGAGAGCAACAAAAATGGTACCTGATTTAACCCATTAAAGGCGGGTGATGTTACCTAACGTTTGTCCTGTAGAAACGGGGCAACGTTACGTAACGTTGGGCTATTTTGTGTCATAATTGTTTTTTTTATTTTGGCAATGTGGCATCACTGTCATCTATTATCATGACCTCTGTTTACGCATTCCTGTAAACAGCTACCTTCTCTTGCCATCCATGGTCAGTGCCGGTATTAGCTGCTATCTAACATTCTTACAATAGTTGGTGGGCAACGTCACATAACATTAGGCCCTTTCGCGTCGTAATTGCATGGTGAAATTAGGTGATGTGGCATCTCTGACATGTAAATAGATGTACATAGTAGTTGTAAATAAATGCATAGATGATGAATTTAGTTTAAAACAAAAGTGACCACAGAGTCCCTTAGCCTCACCGCTGGTGCACCTGATAAGCTACCACTCTGGGTCCTCTTGCGCTACTCCCATCTCCTCCTACAGCCAGCTATGATGCAGTATTGCATAAGTAACGCCTCTTACTTTTGTTTTTCATCCAATTTTTTCTATTTATGTATGTATTGGCTTATTCCTTGATACTTTATTATTCCCAAAATTTGCCTGCCTTTAATGGGTTAAAAGAGCAGAGTTACAAGGAGAGGTGGTAGACCTTAAATTGCTCATCATAAAAGAAAGTATGAAGGATGACCTGATCACTACTGTTTTAAGTTTTCAAAACAGAGTGATGAGAGTTCTTTGAGAGTTGTAGGGATAGAACAACCAGACCACCCAACATGAAATTAAGCAAGAATCATGATAAGAAAGATATATTTATTTATATTTATTTTGTTTTGTCGCTGTCTCCCGCATTTGTGAGGTAGCGCAAGGAAACAGAAGAAAGAAATGGCCCAACCCACCCCCATACACATGTATATACACACACATCCACACACGCAAACATACACACCCATACATCTCAATGTACACATATATATACACACACAGACACATACATATATACCCATGCACACAATTCACACTGCCTGCCTTTATTCA
>NC_092233.1:6377500-6405000 GCF_036320965.1 Panulirus ornatus | reverse complement strand
TATATATATATATATATATATATATATATATATATATATATATATATAATGTGTGTGTGTGTGTGTGTGTGTGTGTGTGTGTGTGTGTGTGTGTGTGTGTGTGTGTAAAACACTGGAATAGACGGCTGGAATAGACAGCTCGACGGATAGATAGTAGAGAGAGGTAAGGGTTTAAATTGGATAATTAGGGATGAGGCTGGAGGATTCGTGGAGGACTGGGGGGGGGCCATTTACATTGTTCGTGGATGACGAGGAGAGAGAGAGAGAGAGAGAGAGAGAGAGAGAGAGAGAGAGAGAGAGAGAGAGAGAGAGAGAGAGAGAGAGAGAGAGAGAGAGAGAGAGTTGAAGGTCCGCTGGTGAAAGGTCATGAGGTAGGAGGTGTGGCACCTCCGCCCCTCCTCACCCTTGCCTGACCTTAAGGTTTTTCCCTGGACCAGAAGGGTGAGCAAAGGTCAGCATGGGGGGGGGGGGGGACCACCACCACCTTCTTCTCCCCCTCCTCTCCCTTCATGAGGTTCGGCCCTCCTCACACACAGAAAAAGACACACACACACACACACACCCACACACCACACACACACACACACACACACACACACACAACACACACACGCACACACCCACACAACACACCCACACCCACACCCTCACACACACACCCACACACACACACACACGCACACACCCACACACACATATGTGCGCGATGGGGGCTCACAAATGTATTTCCTCCCCTCCCTCCCCCCATGCCCGCACTGTATAAAAACGTAATTACACACACACACACACACACACACACACACACACACACACATAGATGCCTCCGTTGGTAAGTGGTTAGCGTTACTAACTCTAAGCCAGCACAAGCCAGCCCGAGGTTAGATCAGCATGTCTTCGAAGCCTGGGTTTGGCAGTTGGCCCTCATCCAACCCAGGTGTTGATCCACCCCTCGGTGCTGGCTGGTAAGTGGGTACCTGGCTCAGGCTGGCGTGTGTGTGTGTGTGTGTGTGTGTGTGTGTGTGTGTGTGTGTGTGTGTGTGCATATAAACATAGGAGTACATATGTCCAAGAGTAAATATATATGCAAGATTAAGAGACGGGGCAATATGTGTAAATGGAAATGTGGGGCAAGTGTATGGGGAGGGGGGGAGACGTGGGGCTAGTGTGGGGGCGTGGGGCAGGTGTGGGGAGACGTGGGGCAGGTGTGGGGGGGGGCGCGGATCAGCGGGAGGCAACATCCCTGACAGGTGGGAGGCCAATCAATACCACCCTACTGGCCCTCGCTCACCTGCTATAAACCATAATGGAACACCAGCCAGGCCATTAGTCAGCCCACACACCCACGGCCTATAATCTCGGGGCAGTGGGCCACTGGCGACGGGGCTGTGGGCCACTAGCGACGGGGCTGTGGGCCACTGGTAACGTGGCTGTGGGCCCCCGGCGATGGGGATGTGGGCCACTGGCGACGGGGCTGTGGGCCACTGGCGACGGGGCTGTGGGCCACTGGTAACGGGGATATGACCCACTCGTAATGGGGCTATGGGCCGCTAGCGACGGGGCTATGAGCCACTGGCGACGGGGCTAAGGGTCCCTGGTGACGGGGCTGTGGGCCACTGGCGATGGGGCTGTGGGCCACTGGCGACGGGGCTGTGGCCCACGGTGCGAGATCTGAGAGAGATGTAAGTAGCGTAGCAGCTTGGGAGAGAGAGAGGGAGTAGCTCATGGGTAGGTAGTTCAGTGGTACGTTGTGTAACTACCATTCTCAGTGGTCCGGGTTCGATTCTCGGGCGCGCGGATGTAAAAGTGTTTACATACACATACATACATACATACATACATATAACAAACTTGTGTGTGTGCGCCCCTGTGTGTGTGTGTGTGTGTGTGTGTGTGTGTATAACATTTTAATGGGGAGGGGAGGTCAAGGTTGTGCGGCTGTGCTGGAAGGAGGGAGGGAGGGAAGGGAGGGAGGGAAGGGAGGGAGGGAAGGAGGTGTATAATGCTATCCAACACTAGTCAGGCGAAAATGAGGACTTCGCTTGTGGTCTTCTCCTCCCCCTCTCCCCACACTTGTTGCTGGACTTACCCCTCTCCCCCACACACGGTTCGTCCCGCGCCACCCACACCACCTCTCTCTCTCTCTCTCTCTCTCTCTCTCTCTCTCTCTCTCTCTCTCTCTCTCTCTCTCTCTCTCTTTGGCTTCGAACCCACCAGCGTGGTTCCTCCCGAAATCCTCCGCCCGTGGCACACTTCGGTATTGACTGAAGCCTCGCCGCTGCAAAACAGTCTGCTGGCCCTCAGCAGAGCCTCCCTGAGGGCAGCGGGCGAGTCTGCTGGCCCTGAGCAGAGCCTCTGGAGGTAGCAGCAGGTCTGCTGGCCCTGAGCAGAGCCTCTGGAGGTAGCAGCAGGTCTGCTGGCCCTCAGCAGACCCTCTGGAGGTAGCAGCAGGTCTGCTGGCCCTCAGCAGAGCCTGTGGAGGAAAGAAGGACCCGGCAGCCATGACAGACCCCGAATTTGCTCCGTGACACAACTTCACGACGCCGCGTGCGTAGCCCAGTCTGATGTGGCTGGACCCGAACGGGGAGGGGGGGGGAGAGAGAGAGAGAGAGAGAGAGAGAGAGAGAGAGAGAGAGAGAGAGAGAGAGAGAGTAGAACAACGAAGGCAGTTTGAGGAATCGTGTCCTGCTTTACAGCTGGTACAGTGTCTTGCTTTACAGCTGGTACAGTGTCTTGCTTTACAGCTGGTACAGTGTCTTGCTTTACAGCTGGTACAGTTTACCTTTTCCTGCTCTGGCAAGGTAATGCTAGAAGCAAAGAAAGGCCACATCCGCTCACATCCATTCTCTAGCTGTCATGTGTAATGCATCAAAACCACAGTCACACAAGTGATTGGAAATACCAGCTGTACAGTGTCATGCCTCTCAGCTGGTACAGTGTCATGCCTCTCAGCTGGTACAGTGTCATGTGTCTCTCAGCTGGTACAGTGTCATGCCTCTCAGCTGGTACAGTGTCATGTCTCTCAGCTGGCACTGTGTCTTACCTAGTAGTTGGCACTGTGCCATGCCTCTCAGCTGCCAGTGTCTCGTGCCTCACAGCTGGCACTGTCTCATGCCTCTCAGCTGCCAATGTCTCGTGCCTCACAGCTGGCACACTGTCTTGCCTCACAGGTGGCACTGTGGCTTGGCACTGTGCTGCCCGCCTGTAGCGTAGATCCCTCCCTCTGACCCCACACTGGTAGACTCCAGTGACGATCGATTTTAGGCCTAATTGGACGATGCTGTTGCTGGTGTGTGTGTGTGTGTGTGTGTGTCAGGGGGGGGGGGGGATGAGTGCGTGTGCTAATTACTGTCTTAGAGAGTGTGTGTGTGTTGTGTGTGTGTGTGTGTGTGTGTGTGTGTGTGTGTGTGTGTGTGTGTGTGTGTCTGTGTGTGTGTTGTCCACATGGTGTGCGTGTGCGTGTAAGGTCGACTGGTCGTGTTATGGTCGACTGGTCGTGTGTAAGGTCGGCTGGTCGTGTGTAAGGTCGGCTGGTCGTGTGTAAGGATGTAGCTGGTCGTGTGTAAGGATGTAGCTGGTCGTGTGTAAGGATGTAGCTGGTCGTGTGTAAGGTCGGCTGGTCGTGTGTAAGGATGTAGCTGGCCGTATGTAAGGTCGGCTGGTCGTATGTAAGGTCGGCTGGTCGTATGTAAGGCTGAACCTGGTCGTGTGTCTCGTTCAGCATCTGTCTTTTGCGACGCGTCGTGTGAGGAGCGCTCCATCACTGGTGGTGATGGTGGTGGTGGAGTGGGCGGGGGGTGGGTTACGACATCTGTAGAACGGAAGCCCCACCACCACTTCTACGACACTCAACACCCTACCGTTACGTCGATGTCTTAAAAAAAAAAACCCCAAAACACAACGTCAGCTCAAGCGTTATCGTAACTGCCTCACCCCCCCGTCGGTGCAGTCTTACGTGCGTTACGAAGATAACTACAAAACCACAATTGTGATCACTGTATTCTCCTGTATTTGTTCGTGTGTGTGTGTGTGTGTGTGTGTGTGTGTGTGTGTGTGTGTGTGTGTGTGTGTGTGTCATTCGCACACGTGCTACCCCGGTAAATTGACGTGGTCCTAACCCATGTTTGCTGGGGATAACCTCCCTACCCTACCCATCCCTTCCTCCTTCCCCTCACGATTCTGGTCTGTGGCCATTTTTCCCGGGCGTCTTTCACTCATGTCCCACCGCGGTCCATGGAATCCATGGGTAGCTAAGCGCTCCTCGACCAACATGGGATGTGGTGTGGCAGTGTATTTCCGGTAGATGGTAGTAGATGAGCAGAGGGTAGTAGATGGTAGCAGAGGTTAGAAGATGGTAGTAGATGGTAGCAGTAGATGGTACTATAGGGTAGTAGATGGTAGTAGAGGGTAGCAAATGGTAGAAGATGGCAGCAGAAGGTAGTAGATGGTAGTATATGGTAGTAGATGGTAGCAGAAGGTAGTAGATGGTAGTAGATGGTAGTAGAGCCAGGATCCTGATCCTAGGTGAGAATGAGCCCGGAGCCAAGGGTGTGGTTTTCTCCTATTTATAATGACCTATTTCGACGGTGAGGAGGAAGGGGGGGGGGCAGTTTGACACTCGTAGGGGCCCTGGTGAGCGGGTGGGTGGGTGGGTCTGCCATCAACCCACCCACCCACACACACACAACCCCACCACCAATTTCTTCAAACCTCTCTATTTATCATTACAACGTTTCACAATCATTGTATGATGTCCATAATTGCGTGTTCCAACAGGCAGTACATCTGTCAAGAGAAGGTTCACCATCTTCACTATAGTCACTGGGTGTGTCCACCGAGCCATCACCCACATCATCAACACTATCACCATCACTATCCCCATACACTATCACCATGGTGATTCACGTCCACCCCCACCATCACCGTTGCCATTATCACTCACCATCACCATCACTATCACCATCAGCAACTGCGTAGTTTTCCCTACGTCGTATGACGTGTTAGCGTCATCACGTGACCTCGCTTCCCTCCCCTTTCCCCCCCTCACCCAGGGGGGGAGGAGGAGGAGGGGGGGTCGTCAGCTGTTCTTCCCCCCCCCCCCACAAAGCCGCTCCCCTGGGGTCTGGAAACCCTCCCCTCATTACTCCACTCCCCCGGTTGTAGGTGGATGTAGACAGAGTAAATGGTTGTAGAGGATAGGAAGAGCAGTGGGGAATGTCTGGTGGGGATGTAGAGAGGGATGTGTGCTTGTACCGGAGTGGTGTAGATGGGTGAGAAAGTGGGAGTGGTGTAGATGGGTGAGAAAGTGGGAGTGGTGTAGATGGGTGAGGAAGTGGGAGTGTGTGTCGAGGGCACAGTGGGAGGGGAGCTTGTAGAGGACGTAGGTAGACAGTGAGGCAGGCGTGTTCAGGTGGTTGGAGAGGGGGTAGATGGTATCCAAGGGTACCGAGGATGTAAGATGTATGGGTGTAGGTGGCGTTGGTGTAGGTGGCGTGGGTGTAGGTGGCGTGGGTGTAGGTCTCGTGGGTGCAGGTTGCGTGGGTGTAGGTGGCGTTGGTGTAGGTGTCGTGGGTGTAGGTGGCGTGGGTGTAGGTCTCGTGGGTGCAGGTTGCGTGGGTGTAGGTGGCGTTGGTGTAGGTGTCGTGGGTGTAGGTGTCGTGGGTGCAGGTGGCGTGGGTGTAGGTCTCGTGGGTGCAGGTGGCGTGGGTGTAGGTGGCGGCGTGGGTGTAGATGGTGACGAGGATGTATCGAGAATCTCAGGTCGCCGGGGTCGTCCTGCCCCCGGCCACCGCCAATATTGGTGTTGACAGTGTGTGGGAGAGGGACCACCTCCTCATGCGCCTCCTCCTCCCGCGCCTCCTCCTCCAGCCTCGTCGTCGGTCGCCTTTCCTTGCTACACCCATCACCATCGCCACCTACTACACCCATCACCATCGCCACCTACTACACCCATCACCATCGCCACCTGGGCTAGCATTCCCCCTACGGCACCTAATGTCAGCACCTAACTCCAGAAAGTGCGTCAGCCTTCTCTCTCTCTCTCTCTCTCTCTCTCTCTCTCTCTCTCTCTCTCTCTCTCTCTCTCTCTCTCTCTCTCTATCACTCATCGTCAGCATTCGTGGCCATGTAGTCGCCGGCAGGACCCCCCTCCTTCAGCGCCCCCTTCAGGCATCGTCCTCGTCACCCCTTCCACCACTCGTCCCACTCGTCTCCTCCACCGACTCGTCCTTGCTACCCCTACCGTCAGCCGACGTCAGCGTTACCATCTCCAGAAGAAGCTGTCGTTGTCAGCACCACCACCAACCCCTACTAAACACAAACCATCGTCATCGGGCCATACAGGTAGGCCCACACACACGCCAACAGCTACAGGCAAATTAAGGGCACAGCCTCATTAAGGGCGAGAGCCTCGTTGAACTATCGTTAATCAGGGGGGGTGGGGGTGGTTCACTACGGCCTACGGTGGCCACCCGTCGCTGGTGTTGTAATTAAGGTGGTGGGGACACCATACACTTCAGCCCCACCCACTGATGGTGTGGTTAGGTAGGTGGGACACCACAACGCCCCCCCCAACCCCTTGGCCATCTGATCGCCTCTCCCCTCCCCACCTCCACTAATTCCCTTCGACACGTCTTGTAACTGGGCTAATCATAGGGCGCCAGGCCGCCTTGGAAGGGAGAGAGGGAGGGAAAGAGGGAGGTGGGGCAGAGTACTGCCTCACTTGTGGACAAGCTTAAACCTTCCCTCCCCTTCTTATAATCTGACCGATAAGTTTGACGGGTTTGCAGGTCGCTCTCAATCGACGCGCTAATTAGCCTTTAATTTACCGAGCTCTCGAGCGCATCTCAAACACCTCCTCCGAATCCCATTCTGAAAGACGATTGCCAGAGTTTCCCCCCTTCAGGAGGCTCCGATGGAGCAAGCCGGAGGGGGACGAGACCCCCGACGGACTCGTTCGAACACGCTCACTCACCCAGCGACGAACCAGCGATGCGCAAACGCGAATTTGAATCATCTGTGTCAGATGGGCAACATTTCCCCCCGCTCAGCGCCCCTGACGAAGCGGCTTCCCGCAAACGCCAGTTCAAGAGGAGGAGGAGAAGACCCGCAATGATTCCCCTCCTTTCCCAGGGGCGCCACCAACCCCATGAGAGAACAACAGGACCTCGCCACCTCCCTTCCTCTCTCCAGCCCCACGAGAGATGAAACACGGGCGGTAGATGAGGGCTGACGAGACGCCGCCCCACGACGAAGAGAGAAAAGCGGCGGTAGCTGAACACTCCGTCTGTGCACTGGTTAAGGAGGAGGGAGAGGAGGCGCCTCCACCCGGAGAATCGGGGAATGATTAAGCGACCAGGTTCCCCATCATAACTGCTATTTTGTTGGAACGCCTCAGGAAGAAACAATTAGCGGAGGAGGGAGAGGGAAGGGTCAGACGTGGGAGTGCGGGGGAAGACTGGTGGCGGGTTTGTAGGGGGAGACTTGGGGAGTCGTGGCTCCTGTGAAGGGTGTACCCTCCCCAACCCCCAGAGGACAATGAGACTGTAAAGGGAAAAATGCGAACGGGTCTGGAAGTGTGGGTGGGGGTCTGGGAGTGTGGGTGGGGGTCTGGAGTGTGGGTGGGGGTCTGGGAGTGTGGGTGGGGGTCTGGGAGTGTGGGTGGGGGTCTGGAAGTGTGGGTGGGGGTCTGGGAGCGTGGATGGGGGTCTGGGAGTGTGGGTGGGGGTCTGGAAGTGTGGGTGGGGGTCTGGAAGCGTGGGTGGGGGTTTGGAAGTGTGGATGGGCGCGAACGTGTAACTGGAATTATGGCCTTGGGTTCAGGAGTGATGGAGAGGGTTTGGGAGTGTTGGAGAGGGTTTGGGAGTGTTGAAGTGGGTTGGGGGTGCTGGAGAGGGTTTGGGAGTGTTGGAGAGGATTTAGTAAGTGATGGAGAAGGTTTGGGAGTATTGGAGAGGATTTGGCAGTGATGGAGAAGATTTGGGAGTGTTGGAGAGGGTTTGGTAGTGATGGAGAGAGTTTGGGAGTGCGTCTTCTACGACAGGTACAGTATATTTTCCTGACAGTCTACAGGTAAAGTGTACACTGTATTGACTGGTTATGACTTGTTCCACGCTGCTCTACTACGCTCAAATATCTTATATAGAAATTCAAGGGTCTTTTGTTAGAGTCTGTTGGCTCAACGGACCACACCAACCGGACCACCGGACGTCTCTCCTTGCATTTATGGCGTATATTGGGGCCAAATGAAGTATCATTATCACTATCACTATCATCATTATTATCATCATTATCATTATCATTCCCTGCAGGTAACGGAGGTGGCGGGAGGAGGCTGCATTTTCCCCTCCTCCCACGTCCTTCAGAACACCACATCCCACGCCACTCCACTGCGCCCGCCTCGCTCTGCGTCACCATCCAACCGCAGAGAGAGAGAGAGAGAGAGAGAGAGAGAGAGAGAGAGAGAGAGAGAGAGAGAGAGAACCATGCATGGCAATCCCCCCCACATACCTTGATGATGACACTTTCATTAACGGCTTCATAACTCAGTGGCACCCGGGTCAGCCACTGGAGAGGGACCTACACCAGTGCTTAAACACGAGTGTTTCTCTCTCCAGCGAGGTGTCTGGTCGGGGCGAGTGTGCCAGCAGCTGAGGTGTTGAGGTTCTCACTGTCCCACGTCAATGTAGGCTTTGCCACACACACACACACACATTGCCGCTGATGCTAACAGATTGAGAGGTAGGTGTGAATACAAGATCCCAGGTTGTTCACTGCCCTCAGGGGTGTTTCAAGGCCATGCTGACGAAGCTGTGGTGTTCAGTAAGGTAGGCGAAGACCTCTCGGACCTCCCTGCTGTTGAGGGTTTAGCAAATCCTTAGGTTCTTTAATGAGTTCTGGAACTCTGGAACTATGGAAGACCCGAGTGTAGTGGATGAGGCATTGGTCGTCGCCTGAGATGGGTTGCTGGTTGGTCTCGCTAGCTGGTGTGTTGACCTTTGTTAATGTTACCCCCCCCCCTCTTGTTGACCCCCAGCTGTTGTTGTTACCCCCCCCTTGCTGACCTCCACCTGATGTTACCCCCATGTAGACAGTGATGCATTCTACAACTCTCCCTCCAACGCTACTTTGTGGAGTGTCCCACTTTGTAGGGGTCGTAGTTCCAAAGGCCACCGTTTTAAAGTTTGAAGGCGACGGTAAGACCCTTGGGCATGAGTACGACCAGGAGGACTGAAGGTAAACCCCGCAAGGTGGAGCGGAGGTAAACTCGACCAGGAGGACTGAAGGTAAACCCCGCAAGGTGGAGCGGAGGTAAACTCGACAAGTGGACATGAGGCAAACTCCACAAGTGGACATGAGGCAAACTCCACAAGTGGACATGAGGCAAACTCCACAAGTGGACATGAGGCAAACTCCACAAGTGGACATGAGGCAAACTCCACAAGTGGACATGAGGCAAACTCGACAAGTAGACCTGAGGTAAACTTCACAGGGTTACCTGTGGTAAACTCAACTAACATTTTCGTGGTTACAATCTGGCTAGACATTAACTTTGGCCGTGTAAACAGACAGATAAACAGAGAAAGCGACAAAGACGAAGCAAACAGACCCATGTCTGTGTGTGTGTGTGTGTGTGTGTGTGTGTGTGTGTGTGTGTGTGTGTGTGTGTGTGTGTGTGTGCGCGGGAGTGCAGCTGCGCAGCCTCACCGGGAGATAGAGTGACGTCACCCAAGGGCGAATTTGAATAACGTCTCTTGGTAAAGATCCCGGCGGCTGTCAAGCCAGATCCGTGAGGACTATTTGCATATGGTGATGCAGGCAGTACCCCTGTGATCAACCACGATCAACACCTATGTGTGGGGGGGGGGTTGTAGTTACGTTATAACACGAACAATGACGAAGACCAACGAACGGAAGGACGAAATCTACGAACGAAGCGAACCCTCAGTGTCATTCGTGCCGCATTAATCAGATGACTGATTAAGGTTACGTAAATAACAATTGATTAATCACTAAAGTACCTGAACAATGGACTGATTTATCTCTAAAACGTATCAACAACGGACTGATTAATCTACGAATATCTGAACAACGGATTAATCAATCGATGAAACACTTGAACAACGAATTAATCATTTTATAAAACATATGGACAACGGACTGATTAATCTATGAATATCTGAACAACGGATTAATCAATCGATGAAACAATTGAACAACGAATTAATCATTTTATAAAACATATGGACAACGGACTGATTAATCTATGAATATCTGAACAACGGATTAATCAATCGATGAAACAATTGAACAACGAATTAATCATTTTATAAAACATATGGACAACGGACTGATTAATCTATGAATATCTGAACAACGGATTAATCAATCGATGAAACAATTGAACAACGAATTAATCATTTTATAAAACATATGGACAACGGACTGATTAATCTATGAATATCTGAACAACGGATTAATCAATCGATGAAACAATTGAACAACGAATTAATCATTTTATAAAACATATGGACAACGGACTGATTAATCTATGAATATCTGAACAACGGATTAATCAATCGATGAAACAATTGAACAACGAATTAATCATTTTATAAAACATATGGACAACGGACTGATTAATCTATGAATATCTGAACAACGGATTAATCAATCGATGAAACAATTGAACAACGAATTAATCATTTTATAAAACATATGGACAACGGACTGATTAATCTATGAATATCTGAACAACGGATTAATCAATCGATGAAACAATTGAACAACGAATTAATCATTTTATAAAACATATGGACAACGGACTGATTAATCTATGAATATCTGAACAACGGATTAATCAATCGATGAAACAATTGAACAACGAATTAATCATTTCATATAACATATGGACAACGGACTGATTAATCTATGAATATCTGAACAACGGATTAATCAATCGATGAAACAATTGAACAACGAATTAATCATTTTATAAAACCTACGGACAACGGACTGACTGATACACAAAACATATCAAGAACGGGGTAATTAACCATGAAGCATATGAACAAAGGACTAATTAATCTGTGAAGCATTAGAACATCGGAGTAATTAATCTCGGAAACATCTAAACAACTGACTGATTAATCTACGACTCATCTGTACAGCGGACTGAGTAATCTACGGAAGATTATCACCCACAGCGGACTAATTAATCTACGAAACATTTGAACAGCGGACTAATTAATCTACGAAACATTTGAACAGCGGACTAATTAATCTTTAAACATCTGAACAAAGGAGCGATCAATCCCCCCCCCTCCCCCTCCCTCGGCATGCATATGTTTGCCTAACGACAAATTAGATAGCACTTGTGTCAGCTGTTTGAGATAGATAGATAGATAGATAGATAGATAGATAGATAGATAGAGAGAGAGAGAGAGAGAGAGAGAGAGAGAGAGAGAGAGAGAGAGAGAGAGAGACGCGCTCACTCACACACGGGCCCGTTATCACGTGCCCCCCAGAGGTCAAAACTAGGGTCCCGTTGCAAACGGCCGTTACCATAACAGACCAACATCCCCGACCGTCACAACATCCCCGACCGTCACAACATCCCCGACCGTCACAACATCCCCGACCGTCACATAACAGCTCCGCCTTGATAATCGATGCAGCTGGGCAAAACAAGTCGAGGATGATCATCAATAGCAACCCCAAAAAGAATGAGGCTAAAAAATCTACCACTGGAACTCCCCAGCCCACTTCCCAGGACCTGACACCCACTCTGGAACTCCCCAGCCCACTTCCCAGGACCTGACACCCACTCTGGAACTCCCCAGCCCACTTCCCAGGACCCGACACCCATTCTGGAACTCCCCAGCCCACTTCCCAGGACCTGACACCCACTCTGGAACTCCCCAGCCCACTTCCCAGGACCTGACACCCACTCTGGAACTCCCCAGCCCACTTCCCAGGACCTGGCACCCACTCTGGAACTCCCCAGCCCACTTCCCAGGACCTGACACCCATTCTGAAACTCCCCAGCCCACTTCCCAGGACCTGACACCCACTCTGGAACTCCCCAGCCCACTTCCCAGGACCTGACACCCACTCTGGAACTCCCCAGCCCACTTCCCAGGACCTGACACCCACTCTGGAACTCCCCAGCCCACTTCCCAGGACCCGACACCCACTCTGGAACTCCCCAGCCCACTTCCCAGGACCTGACACCCACTCTGGAACTCCCCAGCCCACTTCCCAGGACCCGACACCCACTCTGGAACTCCCCAGCCCACTTCCCAGGACCTGACACCCACTCTGGAACTCCCCAGCCCACTTCCCAAGACCCGACACCCACTCTGGAACTCCCCAGCCCACTTCCCAGGACCTGACAATCACTCTGGAACTCCCCAGCCCACTTTCCAAGACCCGATACCCACTCTGGAACTCCACAGCCCACTTCCCAAGACTCGAAACCTACTCTGGAACTCCCCAGCCCACTTCCCAAGACCCGACACCCACTCTGGAACTCCCCAACCCACTTCCCAGGACCTGACACCCACTCTGGAACTCCCCAGCCCACTTCCCAGGACCTGACACCCACTCTGGAACTCCCCAGCCCACTTCCCAAGACCTGACACCCACTCTGGAACTCCTCAGCCCACTTCCCAAGACCCGACACCCACTCTGGAACTCCCCAGCCCACTTCCCAAGACACGACACCCACTCTGAAACTTCCCAGCCCACTTCCCAAGACCCGACACCCACTCTGCCACCCAATCTGGCTGACCCACCTCATCTCAACTTACGGTCGGTTGCCTCATCGTAAGGATTCCATGCAATGAGGTTCCATGAGGGGCAAATATCCCTTTTTCTTGGAGGAACAGAAAGACAAAAGACCCACTCAGGGCTCGCGAGTTAAGTCGAGGACACACCCGCTGCTGTGCTTTATCCTCAGTGGTTCCAAAAAGCCTGCAGGGGACAAGTCCATTCTCCCTGACCCACTTAAACCCCCCCAACCTCCCTCCACCCAACCCCAGTGGAGAATGAACGAACCATGGGGATGAACCGTGAGTCAAATGGTTCGGTCTAGACTTGAACACAGGTCCGCGCGCTTCACAGGCTAGCGACGCTGAAGCAGGAATATCATATGTCTTATTCAGATATTCATATCTCGTTGCGGGTCTGTATATGACGGATGGTTTGCTGTTCTCCTGGTCTCGTGTGGGTAAATGGTGAGGAACTATGTGGTCTTTGGGAACTTTGGCTCCACCACCATACAGACGCGTCCATGGAAGGGCATGTTTACACAAAGGATTCTTGAATTATCCGGATACAAGATAATATTTCAACACGTACCCTTCTCTGTCTCAGCTAAGCTTTGTCTCAGCTATACTCAGACTAAGCTAAGCTCAGGCTCAGCTACGCTCAGACTCAACTATGCTCAGACTCAGCTGCGTTCAAACTCAACTACGTTCAGTCTCAGCTACGCTCAGTCTCAGCTACGCTCAGCCTCAAGTGCTATGGATATCTTCAGTTCCTGACGGTATGACAAGTGACGCCCCTCCTGCAGGGCAAGACTTGTTTATACCTTTTGAAGCGAGGTCAGGTCACCATTCCCAAGGGTCGTATCATACTCAAAGGTCGAACCGTCGTGCTCAAGGGTCGTACCGTCGTGCTCAAGGATCGTACCTTCGTGCTAAAGGCTCGCACCATCGTGCTCAAGGATAGTGTACAGTCGCGCTCAAGGGTCGTACGGTCGTGCTCAAGGGTCGCACCGTCGTGCTCAAGGGTCCTACGGTCGTGCTCAAGGGTCGTACGGTCGTGCTCAAGGGTCGAACGGTAGTGCTCGAGGATTGTACCTTCGCGCTCGAGGATATCGTACTCTCGCGCTCAAGGATCGCGTACCTTCGCGCTCAAGGATATCGTACATTCGTGCTCAAGGATCGCGTACCTTCGCGCTCAAGAATCGTACCTTCGCGCTCACAGGATCGTGTATCGTCGCGATCAAGAATCGTACCTCCAGTGTCCAGAGGAACTGAAGTGCTCGCTGTGACCCCCATGCATGAGCCAGCACCGATGCCTCGTCTACACAAAGGCAAGGTGAAGCATTGGTCATCATCCCCAGGTGTGGCCAGAAGCAGCCTGGTGTCCTCTTAGCTCGGGGCCAGGAGGTGTGTGTGTGTGTGTGTGTGTGTGTGTGTGTGTGTGTGTGTGTGTGTGTGTGCGTGGGGGGGGGAGGGAGGGGTTACACAGGCCACTGGTTCATCATGGTCCGTGTGCCTAGGGGGTCTATTCACAAGCATTTATCTACAGTTGTACATTTCCTCTGAATTTAAGACAATCTGAAAAATTACGAAAATGCACGAAAATTTTTTTATAGATCAACAAAATAGAACACAATATAGTGAGGACAAAGGATGAATGAAGAGATTGATATGAAAGAAGAAAATATACGAAGGAAGAATGAAGGAGAAGTGCAATAGATGCCAGGTCCAATATTGTCCCAAGCTGGAATACTGATGCATTAAAAATTCCGTCGTCTCCGGGCGCAACATCCTTATATTGCCCAAGTTCAATGACGCGGTAGAGAGAGAGAGAGAGAGAGAGAGAGAGAGAGAGAGAGAGAGAGAGAGAGAGAGAGAGAGAGAGAGAGAGAGAGAGAGTTACATACACAGATACACAGACTAGGTCCAAACGAGGTGGTTTGGCCTTAACACTACCGAAGGAGAGGCAGCCGCTCAAAAGCAGTATAAGAAAAGGATAGCATAGCAAAAGGCTTTCTCTCTCCCAACCATCCACTCCTTCCAGCAACATGCCGGATGGGAAAGTGGGTAAGAAAAAAATACCTTGCAGGACTAATATGTCTAAACAAAAAAATTGGATAGTAAAGTCAACGTGAATATGTCATACATTCCATCACTAATGACATGAACCCCTTCACTTAATCTTGTATAGAAAACAGAAATAGGGTCCCACCCTCACGACTTACCATGTTTATATTCACGTTCTTAGCTTTGTTACAGTGCTGGGAGAATGTCAAGTTATTTATACTCTCTTAATCTTCGCTGAACTTCTTCAGTTCATATGATAATATGGCATGGCCAATCTGTCTGTCATATGCAGATTTGGACACTAGGTGATTCATCCCTACATCCGAGTCCAAAATTTGGACACTAGGTGATTCATGCCTATACCCGAGTCCAAAATTTGGACACTAGGTGATTCATCCCTACATCCGAGTCCAAAATTTGGACACTAGGTGATTCATGCCTACAACAGAGTCCAAAATTTGGACACTAGGTGATTCATCCCTACATCCAAGTCATGAATATAAACCATGAAAAGTGTAGACACCAGGATGGAACCCTGGGGAACTCCACTAGTAACGGGTGACCATGGTGATGATTTCCCCCAGTCATTACGCCCCTCTGCCTCCTACCACGTAACCAGGCTTCTGTCCAGGTTCCTATGCAACCACTAAACCCCCAAAAGACCCGGGACATTGTTCATCAGTTTAACGTGGACGACTTTGTCGAATTCCAGAAGGATAACACTCATTGTTTTAGTCTCGTGAGTATTGAGGAGTTTATGATAGAATTCAAGAGGGTTTGTAAGGCATGATCTTTGCTTTCTAAACCCATGCTGTATAATGATGAAGCTTTGTTGTTCCAGATGGGCCTATGGCATCATCTCTATTAATCGACCCCAGACGTGTCCCTACAACGGTAATGGCTAGGCATTTCCCGTTTTCCTTTTTACGATACAAGAGTCACGTCTGCCAGCCCTGCTCTCCCTCCCAGTCCAGTCCTGCTGGACCATTCCATCCTGGAGTTATCTACTGGAAAATATAGCTTTACGTTTTGGTAGTTTCATGTTTGGCGTTTGAAATAAAAAAAAGAAAGAAATTTACTCGAGGGTAAAAAAATGAGAGAGAGAGAGAGAGAGAGAGAGAGAGAGAGAGAGAGAGAGAGAGAGAGAGAGAGAGAGAGAGAGAGAGAGAGAGAGAGAGAGAGAGAGAGGATTTTCCTCAATAAGCTGGGGTTTACACGTAGAAAAATCCGAATCATTTAATGAAACGGAACGCCACACACACACACACACGTACACACACACACACACACACACACACAAATACACACACATACATACATACACACACACACGTACATCAGAACGTCTCGCTGTATCACACGTCGCCAAGTCTCTAACACATCGACGATGACCCACCCATTCTTGACGTGCAACACCTCCCCAGTTACCTCCTGTCTAGTCTCCCCACCACTCAACCTACATCCCTTCCCTCCCCACTCCATCTATCTCCCTCCTCTATTTCTCCCCTCCCCCGACAGCCCATATCTCCCCTCCGTGTCCCTCTATTCCTCATTATCTAGCAGACCCACCCCCACCCCACACCACCTGCCCACCCTCTCCTCCCGAGTGGTGCAGGAGTGTGAGGTGGGAGGAGGACCTCGCTGGTTTGCCCAGGCCAAGTGCCCACTATATTGATTTCCCGCAGAGAATCCCGTTTCCGCTCGAGGGGGACGTGCAAACACCCGGAGGACCACCCCCTCCCCTTCTTCCTCCTGTTGTCGGGGGGGGGGGGGAGGGTGTTGGCTTAGGGGAAGGGGTGGGTGTGTGTGTGCGTGTGTGTGGGAGGGTATAGGCAGGGAGGGGTGTGGTGAGGAGGGAGGAGGTAGGAGTGTGGGCAAGGGGTGTGTAGGGGAGGGTGCACTGGTTGGTACTGGAAAGTGATGGTTGGAAAGAGAGAGAGAGAGAGAGAGAGAGAGAGAGAGAGAGAGAGAGAGAGAGAGAGAGAGAGAGAGAGAGAGAGAGAGAGAGAGACCTCTCGGCCACAAGGGTCGTTTGGGGGTCACCTGGGGTCGTCCCCACACCCTCCACTGGTCGGTAATGAAGTCTGTCCAACTTTTAGAGACGTAAACTTTAAATAACAAGGAAGGAAATACAAACAACACCTTGGCTGATGTGGGCGTGTGGGTGGATGGGCGGGCGGTCGGCGTGGGTGGGTATACGGGAGGCCAGTAAGAGGTTGTGTGACCCGCAAGGCATGACGTCCCCAGCTCAATGTGTTGATTACGGTGAAGACCCCACGTCAGACGACTGTAATGTGGTGTTCATCTTCGTCCGTTGCGAGACGCCCTCCCTGCATCCGTGAGTTCTATCCTCCCACAGGTCTGGTCTCTCCTGCAGGCGATCCACGGGGCCTCAAGACCATACCAGGGGTGACCGTGGAAGAGGAGGCTGTTCCCTCCCTCCTGCAGGCGACCTATGACACCTCTAGACCACACCAGCAGCGACCATGGGAGAGGCTGCTCCCTCCCTCCTACAGACGACCCACGGGGGCCTCAAGACCACACCAGCAGCGACCATGGGAGAGGCTGCTCCCTCCCTCATACAGACGACCCACGGGGCCTCAAGACCACACCAGCAGCGACCATGGGAGAGGCTGCTCCCTCCCTCCTACAGACGACCCACGGGGCCTCAAGACCACACCAGGGGCAACCGTGGAAGAGGCTGCTCCCTCCCTCCTGCAGGCGACCTATGACACCTCTAGACCACACAGCAGCGACCATGGGAGAGGCAGCTGTTCCCTCCCTCCTGCAGGCGACCTATGACATCTCTAGACCACACCAGGGGCGACCGTGGGAGATGCTGTTCCCTCCATCTTACAGGCGGCTCACGGCGCCTCAAGACCACAGGATCATCCCTCGAGTAAATTTGTTGAGGGACCGTCGCGTCGCAGATAATGTTTGTCCCTTCACACCTCTACCACCACCACCACCACCACCAACAGGTCCCTGCCTGCGCCGCTCCCCCTCTCCACACTGCTCACACAACAGCCTAAATATTCCCGGGTAAATTTTACGGCCGGGAGTCCGCGCCTCCTGTTGTTTATGTGTCCCACACTCTGTGGCTGCTGTTGTGTCGTTGTTATGCTGCTCTGACCATGTTCTGGGATGGAGAGGGAGCGACACAGACACACACACACAAAGCCATTCTTTCTAAGCTTAACGCTCGCTGTGTGTTTCTTTATGAGTCGAATCAATTTATATTAGATTTATGATTAGTTACATTACATGAGGAGGACCACATATGTGGTAGATCTTGAAACTTCGAGGCTGCACACCCTCGTCAGGAGCAGGGTAGTGATGGGCTCATGGCAGATGTAAGGTAGAGTGGTACTCGTGTCCAAATGCGTAAAAAGCTTGGGGGTTTAAGCGATAAGAGTCTAGATGGGGGGAGGGCGTGATGGGAGATAAGAGTGGAATGGAACCGAGGCAGAGGTGGGCATCGAACCGAGACGATTCGTGATTTAGTGCCGGGTTGGTCATATGACACACGGGTGGGATTTATGGATCATAGATCGTACAAAACTTGGGAAGAACTAGTGAAGGTTGGGCATAGGGATATGGCAATGACTCCATAGCTCTGGGAGAACGTTGGGATAAAGGTGTCCCATGTGTTGAGACACCACTGGGATAGGTCTGGGATAGGGATGAAAGAGGATCCAAGCGAGGCTGAGATATAAGGAATAAGGACCTTACAGCCATACGTATGCTTTACGATGGGGTATCGGAGGCTCTTCTAACCCCAGAGATAAGGTTCCCAACCAAGCTACTATGTGATCCCCAGAGATAAGGTCTCCAACCAAGCTGCTATGTGATCCCCAGAGATAAGGTCTCCAACCAAGCTACTATGTGATCCCCAGAGATAAGGTCTCCAACCAAGCTGCTATGTGATCCCCAGAGATAAGGTCTCCAACCGAGCTGCTATGTGACCCTTAGAGATAATGTCTCCAACTTAGCCGCTCCGCTGCGCATTAACCCAAGTCTGCTGAAGGCCTCCCCCCGCCAATAGGCCCACACATCCCTCACATCCTGGATAATCTAGCACAGTCTGTGGGTACTTATCCGGGATTTTACGACACTCCTCCACTGAACAGTCTACAGTGTTTGTAAGACCAGGAGGCAATGTTGAACCTCCGACACTTACGCTAACTTATCTTACTGTACTCGATCCATCTTGCGATGTCGGAGGTGTTATTCTAAGTCGTCTTTCAAACTTAAATTACGATATATAAGTTTCCCATCTCTGCTATAGAAATTAAGGCTGCACTCCTTCCAGTCGTGTACAAGTGTCTAAAGTGTCGTAACACATTTTTTAAGTTTACTTAAGGCTACGTTCACTTAACAGGCGCAAAATTAAGTCCCCCTTTTCAATTTTCATCACTGGGGGTGTATCAGGAGAGACGAGCACAGATCGAGAATCAAACCAACCTATGAAATGGATTTCAAGGATTTTATCTATTACGAATATTTCTTTTGATTTTAAAATCTGAAGGCCACAGACTGCTGGGTAGGTCTTCCAAGTTCCTCACATTCGTATGATACAGACCATAGAAGGTGTTACTGTACAACACAGACCATGGCAGGTGTTACTGTACAACACAGACCTTGGCAGGTGTTACTGTACAACAGACCATGGCAGGTATTTCTGTACAACACAGACCATAGCAGGTGTTACTGTACAACACAGAACGAAGACCTACAGACCCCCTCTCCCAGCGAGGTGTCGCCCCACACATACCAACATACGCAGCCAACGATGCCATGTATCCCCCTCCGTCGGGAGGTCCGAGGCGCGCGTAAAGGCAACGAAGGGGCGCGGGGTGCGAGTGGCGTGGCGAGGCGAGGCAAACTCCCGAACTCATCTCCGCAGATATTCACATCGAACCACAAGAAGCGATGCCTCGGTAATTCAACACAGACATTACATTACGTCGTTAAACAGCAATATTAAACTACAATATTCGGATGTTAAACTCATAATACCAGGATGTTAAACCAGGATGTTATTACTAAGATGTTAAACCGCAATACCAGGATGTTAAACCATAATACCAGGATGCTAAACCCCAATACTAGGATGTTAAAGAAAACAGGTTTTCAAGTGACGAGAAATATCATGGAAGACAACAGACCGTCCTTCACGCACCCCAACACCCATTATCTTGCACACACACACACACACACACTCTAACCCACCTCTTGCAATGAACGCATTCAAACACCACTCCACATCGTCCACGCACCCATCTTTCCATCCACTCACCCGCCTACCTACACATCCACCTCTCGCCCACCAGCATCTCACACACTCTCCAAACACACCCCTGCCCATGGATCACTTACCCAGCTACCTACAGCAGCGCCAATATCCACGTCCTCTCGCCTATGACTTTACCCACACACACACACATCCATAACCCACAATTTTCCTTTCCACCCACATTGGAACTTCCCATCCACACAATACCGCCTACACATGGCCTTCCTCACCGCGCAACGCAGCCCACACATCATCTTCCCACCCACGCACCGCCCACACCATCATCTGGGCTGTGGAGCTAATTAGCGACATCAATCATGAAGGGTTAATTACAAGCTAGCGCATCGTCTCTCAAGATGAGGCATTATCACAGCTTGTGGACGTCCGATGCCTCTCCCTTGCGAATGGCGTGCTGCCTCTCCCCTGTGAGCGACTTGCTGCCTCCCTCTCTCCTTAGAGTTATTCATCCATTCCTCCTGTGGCCCACCTAACTTACCGTCTTCCATCCCTCCTCCTATAGTCGTCAGCTCTGAAGTATATATATATATATATATATATATATATATATATATATATATATATATATATATATATTGGAAAGGATCACAATTTTGCGCGTGATCAAGATATTCCTGAGTCCACGGGGAAAATGAAACGCGAAAAGTTCCCAAGTGCACTTTCGTGTAATAATCATGTTTACCAAATGGCGTCCTAGCTTCGTCTCTTCGATATATATCAACTGACTGTTATATTTCTCTCCTGTGTCTCCCCTGATGATGTGATTATTACACGAAAGTGCACTTGGGAACTTTTCGTGTTTCATTTTCCCCGTGGACTCATAAGAGTATATATATATATATATATATATACACACACACCTCTCAAGCTCAGACAACCTTAGGCACGTCAGTCTCATTTCCAACCCTATCGCATCCCTTTACTGTCTCACTAGGTCCCAGTCCCCTCTAGGTTCTTCAGTCAACCAAGCTTCCAACCCTATCCAAACCCCTACTGTCTCACTAGGCCCCAGCTCCCTCCCGGCTGTCCAGTCCACCGAGCTTTTCAAGTGTTACTCGAGACGACTAGCTAAGCTTCGAGGAACACGTCAGTACCATTATCAGTTCTTCTACCCCACGTCTCACCATTCCTCATAGACTCGAGGCACTCAGACCACTATCGCCACGTCTCAAGATCATCCACACAACTTTCACATTTCCCAGACTTACCTATGACTCCCCGTGCCTCGTATTCACGACCCACCATACAACAGAGGCAAGTAGAAAAGGAACAAGAAAAGGACACGCAAGATCATCCTCAGTCACCTCTTTCAACACCTTTCCAAAGGTGCTCAAAACACTAACTTCCCCCCCAAACCCGACCCTTTGCAACGCCATCATCTGAACCTCAAATTTGACAGTTGGGAGAGAGATTACTCTTGCACTTAACGCGTGCAAGAGTGTATCGAACACGTTGAAATGTACTTCAAAAGTGTGGCCGAGTGTACTTAACAAATGTAGGATAGTAAATAACGAGTGTATAGGTGTACTTAACGAGTGTATAAGTGCACGTAGGTGGTTGTGTAGCGTTAGACAACCACCCTTCCGTTATCTTCACGTGGGTATACAGTTCTCACATCCGTTTGCAACACAGACGTACGACAGCCTCTCCCAGTGACGTAATGCTGCCCCTGGTCCCCCCCCCCCCGACGCAGCTGTTACGTCTGGCCTTATCTATCGCGAGACCAAGTCTACTTGACGTAAGGCCCCCACCACCTGACCCCCCTCCTGCATGTGAGGTCACCACTGTATGAGGAGGCCCTTCACACACACACACACACACACACACACACACACACACACACACACACACACACACACACACACGAGTCCCCCTAAATGCAGACCTTTGCATTGTGTACTACCATTCTAAAAGGCCCCAGGTTCGTGTCCTGGACAAGGCAGCTAGCTCACAGCCCAGCCTAGCTGTTCATCCCTCTTTCCCCTCCTCTCTCCTCCTCCTACTGGTGTGTGGTCGGTGCTTGGGGTGTACCTGGCGTTAAGATTAGCTGTGTATATGCGTGCGTAAGTATACACAAGGTAAACCTCACGGTAAACATACAGGGGATAACAGAAGGGGCAACACAAGTGTAAACTTTTTCTCCTTAGCACACACACACACACCCACACACAAACACACACACGACAGGGGCCCACTCACACGCCCGCCAGGGGCCCCCCCACACGCGCCGGGGGGGCCACACTCCCGTATTATCGCGCCTAGCTGGCCTGCGGGAGCCAAATTCAGACCGGAAGAAAAAGGCCAGTGAGGCGTGAATCTCCGCGTCCCGATCCTTGCACTCGGCCTCGACTTCGGCAGAAAGTCCTCCTCTCTCCCCCCCACCCACCACCTCTACCCTTCATCTCTGCCTCGCTCTACACCCACCTTCTACACATCTAACTCCCCAGTATTCATTCCTAATATAGACGTAGTCTGTAGATGCGTGGAGGAGCAGTGCTTCCCCAAGGGGATGTCTTAGGGGATGGGAGCGACCACCTCAACTCACGAATTGGACGAGTGCATGGAGCTTCCTATCGGGGCCATATGTCGTGTATTAAACATTGCCATCTGGACCTCACGTTATTTTTAGTAGGGGGAGCAAACACGAGGAGCTTGGCTGAACACGTCGGCCGGGTCCTCCGCTGCTCACACACACACACACACACACACACACAAGGTAGTTTGTTGTTTAAGCCAGACCCTAACCACGTAAATGGGGTCAGAAGTAAGACTTGTACCGGTGCACACATAATGAGACGTGCTCACACGTAACATAATTACACTTGCTCACACGCGACGTAATGATATGTAACATAATTACACTTGCTCACACGCCATGTAATGACAAGTAACAGAATCAGACTTGCTCACAAGCAAACACGAGAAGACTTGCTTAGCAGCAGCAGCATGATTTGAGTTACTCACAAGTAACATGTAAAATTACGACGTAGTACGAGTAAAATGTGGCTCCACCATCCACCCTCCCTCCAGTTTCAGTTCCCCTACCAACTCCCCCACCCTATTCCATCCCATCCCATCTCTGCTTGTTTTTCTTCTCCAATTGGGTCACCAGTCATTTGCAGGACGTAGGCAAAGGCTCGGATACGAGTTGGGTTTAGTGGAGGAGCAAAAGACGTCTGTGTCGTGGTGTAGGTACACAGACTTTGGCGGGTGGATTGGCTAGTTAGCTGGTTATTTGGGCTTTACGCCAATCAACTGTCAAGGGTCATTAAGCCCGTCGAAGGCTAAACCACCTAATTGAGAAGATGGTATATATATATAAAAAAGAAAACGTGAACATCTTCATAATGTCTTTATCTCTAGTGTCCAACCGCAGTGGCTTTATCTGTCTATTGTACACCTTTATCTACAGTGTCACGACCTGGGGGCGTACACCCCCTAGTCCCTCTCCTCTCCCTCCCTCCCTTCCAGGTACCATCTCTCTCATCCCCACCCCTCACCCACCATCACCTTCCTCCGCACCCCCGGGGCCAGGCCTCACATGGGGGCAGGTGGGGAGGAGGAGGAGGAGGAGGAGGAGGAGGCGGTGGGTGGGTGGGTGGGTGGGTGCGACATTGAATGAACCTTTTGAGCGAACTTTTAGATTAGTCAGGACGACTTGAGACACATCGGGTTCCACTTACTATTACTCTGACCAGAGAGAGAGAGAGAGAGAGAGAGAGAGAGAGAGAGAGAGAGAGAGAGAGAAACCCAGGGGCACCACCACGCACCATCCGGGTGGCTCCCTGTTCCTTGCAGTGTGTAGCAGCCGACGAGAGTATGACGTTCCCAGACCTCAGCCCCGACGGCGTTGGTAATGCTGTCGTCGGCCGTACACTGTGGCGAAAGATGACGTCATGGAAATGTGGGTATTTCAGTGGGACATGGAGCAGCCTGAGCGTGATCCCTCTGCCTCACACTGTGGTGAAAGATGACGTCATGGAAATGTGGGTATTTCAGTGGGACACACGGAGCAGCCTGCGCGTGATCCCTCTCCTGGCGGATGGCCTGTTGCTTGAAGCACGCGCGGGAGACTATGGTCTTTAGAAACGATGCTGAATGCTTTTAAACTACTTTAGTGACACTTTTTTTATATACTAAAAGAGGGACGATGGTCCCGCCTGTTCTGTCTCGTTTCAAGAATTTCTCTCTCCAAGGAGCTCACATTTTCCTGCTACTGGGAGTAGCGTAGCCTTGGACTGCAAGAACCAGTGAAAAGAAATCGTGGGCAACATTAAGACTCTTTCTTATCAAATGGTCTATTCAGTAACTGTCGTGTGTAATGCACCGAAACCACAGCTCCCTATCTACATCCAGGTACCACAGACCTTTCCATGGTTTACCCCGGCTGCTTCATATGCCCTGGTTCAGGCCACTGACATTGCGTCGCCCCCTGTATACCACATCTTTCCAATTCACCTTATCCCACGTATATACATTCATTTTTTCTGCAATTCTTTTTTATGAACGTATGATCTTTTACATTATATTTTTCGCAGTCCATATGAGGTCAACGTCACAGCTACAGGAAATCATAAGTGACACGTCTGAACCAGTGGGCCTTGGGCATGGATGACCCTCAGCGTCTCCGGCAGTAGGAAGAGCCTACACAGTCCCAGAAGGACTTCGTTTGCGTTCGGTCAACGGGTCGTGGTAGACAGCACGGCTCTCAAACTCACTGTTTCTAGTAACCTTATTCTTTTTTTTAAGGGTTACGATATCCCTAAATAGAGAGACTGATTACAAGTGTAATTGATGACTGAAGAAATCACATTATATGGAGTCACTCGGTGTGATTTCGAGGATATCAATCACCTCTTTTTCACGTCATTCGTTCCCTCGCTGCTGTAAGAGATGCTTGAAATACTTTGCATTTTGGGGTGTTCGAAGTTGTGTCCAAACGACGGATGAAACTCCCAAACAAAAGAGCATCAGAGACATTTTCCAAGCGTCATGAAAGTCCATCATGGCCAGGCAAGAGGGGACCATTCCTCCAAGCCAGGGGGCCAACATGCCACACTAATTGGCAGCGTCAGGCGCGGCCAAGGGAGGCGCCAGATGAGCCACCAGGGGACCCTGCTGACGCTGGAGGGAAAAATGTTCGAATCATCAACCACTGCGTCCAGACGTGACCTCCTGACTTGACTGCTGCTGCCTCATAACGTCCAAACCACCATCCCCCTTCCCTCACCTCCCCTCTCCCCTCACACTTGTGGTCTCATATCCTCACGGTAATCACCTTTCTATTGATGAATCAGCTCATCAGAAATCACTCTGCCACCATCTGTCACAGACTAACCTCAATCTTGACACCACCTACGTACCTTCGAGGCCTTCCTACCCTACCCCCAGCACGCCCAAGACTCTATGAATTTGAGTGGCAAGTCTTCAGACGTCTGGACACAAACGTCCTTCAAGGAGAAACGCACTATACCAACTGACTTACAGGTGAAACTCTTATACGTTCTTTCCCTCAAATCACCCTAGCCTTTCTGTTCCATTATCATCTCATCTCTCCAGCACCCTAGCCTCTCTGTTCCATTATCTCATTCCTCCAGCAGCATAGCATCTCTGTTCCATTATCCTCGCCCCTTCCCTCCAGGAGTTCAAGAGTTCCTCGCTCATTGGAAGACCTCACGGGTCTTTCCCATAACCTGAAGTCAACAGGCACCTCACCTCTCAGTGAATTACGACCCACTGGCGTCAACCAGACCACCCACCACCTAGCTTACCCTGTGAACAACTCATTGGACTTATTACATACACTGCAAACTCCACAAACTATCATCAGTTTGGTGATAAGTCGTATCTACAACCAAGAGATTCACAACTTCGCTATCTTACGCAAAGAGGAGAAGCATATCCTCTCCTCGCACGCCAGTACTTTCGTAGAGGCTGTGGAGAAGTCCTACACCACGGCTCGTGGACTTGGTCACTGAGCGTCGCCAGACAGTATGTTTCCAGGGGACCAGATTCTTCTTCCAGTCGCTTGTTTGAGGCGCCTCACGAGGGAACAAAGATGGAACCTTACCCATCTTCAATCATGGTTGTCCTGACTGACGAAAATTGGTAATTGGAAGCACCTTAATGACTGTGCTATCGTTATCAGCCCTGACGACATAACGCCCCACAAGTACATCAGCTTCCAGAACATTTTCAGTCATTTCCCAAGCTGGAAACAAACCCTCCAACCACGTCACCATCAACTGTAGTCAAGCACTTAACCTCTCTTTCCCCCCATTCCCCACCCCTTTCCTGCCTCACTAGACCACCCTCCTTAGCTCCATCTTGGTAAGACAGTTCACTAAACGTCTTGATGTAACTTAAGATAACAAACTCAACTGCAGGGAACACGTCTCTCCTACATTCGGATCCTCCAGTCATCGTCTCTTCAAGGGACTCCCTCCACCTAAACTATATATAAAAAAAACGTCTACAATTTCTTTTCCTTAACTTCACGGGTGCGTACCCTCGCCTTCTCGAAGTTCCTCCTTCGCCCGCGGCCTCCCAGCGGAGACTCCCGAGAAAAAACAGGTGACAAGATCTTGTAAGATCATCTCCGGCCCTTCTGACACCACCTATTAAGAGGCGCTTAACACATTGACCCTCCCAACTCACCCCGACCACCACCACCTGGACCTCAGCCAACAGTTCCGGATGAGGCAAGAACTGCAACACTCTCGCCACTGTCACCTGCCCTCTTGATCCTAATCTCTTTTATAATTACGATCAAAATATCTCCTTTCTATAATACCTACAACACCTCGGCTATCTATCTTCAGTCGCCTGGCTTCCTAAATTCAATCAATCCTTCTTGATTTATTTCTCTATCTCTCGTCCAAGAGGCACCTGAACCACGCCGGGACCCATGTAAGCCCGTGCAGAAAACCCCGCGACGGGAAAAAGGCCACAACCCAGCAACTGTGAACCTCATCATTAGTCATTACCTGACTTGACGTCATCTTTCACCTTTGTGTACAGGTTCCATCTGTCATCCCTATGTGTATGTTAGGATTTTCTCTCCTTCGTCTCCCCCTTCTTCTTTCTTTCCTTCTTTTCTTTCTTTGTCTTTATTTCTTCTTCTTCTTCTTCTTCTTACTGTCTTCTTCTTTTTTTTCTCTTCTTTCTTTCTTCCCTTCTTTCTTCTTCTTCTTCTTCTTCTTCTTTCTTTCTATCTTTCTTCTTCTTCTTTCTTTTTTTCTTTCTTCTTCTTCTTCATCTTCTTCTTCTTTCTTTCTTTCTTTCTTTCTTTCTTCTTTCGTTTTTTCTTTCTTTCTTTCTTTCTTTTCTTTTTTCTTCTTCTTCTTCTTCTTCTT